>NC_133538.1:90977259-91278093 GCF_048544455.1 Silene latifolia | reverse complement strand
ACATGAAAAATGTGAGATAAATTACAATGCAAACTAATCTAATCATGTGAGATATATTACAATACAAACATACATGAGAGATAGGGAAACAAAGGAGTCTTATAATCACGATCTCAATCAAAGCCTCCGTCATCTAGGCCATCATCATCTTCACTCTCTTCTTCTTTTTCTTCTCCTCCCCTTTGATCATCTTCATTCATGCCTTGGTTTAGGAACATAAGGTAATGTTGCACCTAAGAAGGCCTAGGACCGTTAGGATCAATAAACCCTTGTTGAGCCAAATGCTAATATTGTGGGTAAAGGGCTAAATAGTTGTCTTCATGCCCACGGTAGATCCTAAAATACACGTCTCTCATCATAACCATCAAGATATCAATGCCCGATGGCGGGGTACTAGAAGGAGGAGGAGTTTAGGGTTGGTAGACATGGGGATAAGATGGTATCTCTGCAAAAGAGGGCCGAAAACCATGAAGGAATGGCGGGATGCCAAAGTTTGGACCTTGAGATGGTGGTGGTGCATAAGAAGGATTAGGAGGCGCGTCCTCTTGTCTCCTAGGTGGTGGAGCCACAATCCTCTCAATGGGGAGGAGGTAACTCGGCATAGGTGCAAGGTAGCTCGACCTAGGCTCGGTAGGAGGAAGGTCCCAACAAGGAAGGGTGAATGTAGTGCATCCCATGGTGTACCAATCAATGCTTCCCGAATCACTATACTTGCAACATTTGTGATGCCTAAAGATATCCTTCTCATCAATCAAAGTATCCCCGGGTAGAGCTATATACCTCCCATCATCATTAAACCCCGGACACAACACATTCGCCATCCTAGTCAATTGTCCACCCATCACAATTCCCTTGGACTTAGTCTTACCCCTTGCTAGAACTCGGAACCGAACAAGTAACTCAGGTGCGGGAATAAAGTTGTATTTTTGAAATCCTTGGACATTCAAATAAGACTCAAGAAAAGTCATGTCAAGTTTTACTAACATTCCCCATATCACTCCGACCATTGATAGTCCCCGCAATAAATTGATGCCACACTCTAATGACCGGATTATGAATGTAGAAAGCATGACACCTCCTAAAACCATGTAATTCCAACCGGTAATCGTTCTCCAAAAGTGATACTGTCGTCAAGTACAAAAAATAAAACCTAGATACACCAACAGAAGTCAGCGGTAAGTAGGGTCAATCTCCACAGGGAGGCGGTCACTATCTACTTGTCAATTCTAGTCCGTCAGAGGTCACAGTTTGGGGGTTTGAATTGTATAAAATAAACTAAATAAGATTAAAGCAAGAGAAAAGAATAAGGAAGATTAACAATAAAAGAGAGAAGACTAGGACTGTCAGGTCATCAATAGATGTTAGTTAATTGCAGCTAAGGTCACAGATCGGTCGCGTGTATCAGTCTAAGGGGCAGCGAATATCTCCTTCCGGTCTCAATTCACCCTAAAACGCTATTAGCTTAGCTTCCGCCCTCACTAAAGCATCATAATGTTCAGTGTAGGTCTCACCCCTTCTAACCTTCCGGTCTAGGTTAAGGCTTACCAAATAAATTAGCTAAATGCATCGATTCAAGCAACTAATTACAGTTAATTGCTGTGATTAACAACATAGACATGATAGCAACGAAAGATCTGTAAACCTAATTAACAACTAACAATAATTCATTGAATCCCCTAAATCCTAGCGGCAAAATTAGCTACGCATAATGATACATAAAGCAAGAGCGAAAGGTAAAGAAATACAAAACATTGCAAATTAAAGGGAGAGTAAAGAGAAAGAGAGAGCAAAGAGAGAATTACAGTGATTCGGAGTAAAACAGTATGAAAGACTTGATAAGAGATGTAAAAGTGTGTTTATGACCTAATGCCGACTTCCTTTATATAGGGAAGTCATTATTAACATAGAATAAACCTAACACAGAATAGAAATCCCGAGTATATAAGCTATTCACTCGATCGAGTAACTTTATATCACTCGATCGAACAAATCAAAGCTAAAACCTCTCGATCGAGTACTTTAGGTACTCTATCGAACACTTATTAAATAGGCACTATTCGATCGAGTAGAAAAAGGAGTCGATCGAACACAATTGTACTCGATCGAGTACTTTCCAGCGCATAATTCCTGCTTCGCGCACTAAACTTCAAATGGATGCCATTTCTTTGTTACTTGGGCAAACAATGTGTTTCCGGTGGTGTTGGAAAGCGAAGAGGACAGGATTTCATCTCCAATTGGAATCACCTTAAAATAAATTGAAGAACTCGAGATATGGCTCTTCAAAGTAGGCACTAGTAATTTGAAGTTCTTTCTTTGCTCGTCTAGCTAACTTACTTCTTTGCGCATCTCAAAATAGTAGTCTTAAGGCTCCGACTCAACTCGTCTCCTAAATGAATGTATAAGGACATGTGTTAGGCATAATTATGCTTGTTTCCAGTTCATACCTGTAAATAATACAAGAGAAACCAAAGTAGACAATTCGGGGAACATTTGTAGCTAAACACTACACAAAATGCATGGAAATGCGTGCAAATAAGGTACAAAATACTTATATAATATACACGCGTCAAATCTTCCCAAACCAAACCTTTGCTTGTCCCCAACCAAACTAAATGCAAAACTAATGGAACGGAAAAAGAAAGCTCATAGCTAGCTATAACTTGTATACTTGAACCAATTTAATGCAACAGAAATCAGCAGTTACAACTACAACGGTTAACACGCAAACGAATTATAAGATGTCCATAAATAAAGCTGACCTATCGACCTTGCAAGACCAACAAAATCGGACTCTCACGTGATCACTCTTCTCTCATGAAGCAAAGGGTGAATTATATATGTATAAGAGAGAAAGAGAAACAGTCACCTACCTAAACTGCGACCTACATAACATGCATGCAACAAAAATGATAGACGATTCAAGTACTTTACATACATTCCAACCATCAATGTCCGTCACAGCTGAGGGCTTACAAATGATATGGGAAAGTGAGGTTCAGGTGAGAAAAGGCAAAATAAATTATAAAAATGTGAAGGTAAAGCGTCAAACTAGTTCCTAAACAAAGCCATATAAGACCATCCGAATCTCAACTGACTATAAAATAAAGTACAAGGGCCCTTCATTGGCACACAACTCACTATCCAAATACACTATCTCCTCAAAAATATATGAATAAAACGGAGGAGGGAGACCGTCACAAGATCAAAATAAGCACAGACGGTCTCTTATTTCTCAGCTAACTCAAAATTTTTTCGATTTTTTTCTTTCTTTTTCCTTTCGCTCACGTGTAACTCAATCTTTTGTCATTTCTTTTCTTTTCTTTTTCTTTTGCACACATGTTCTTTTTTTTCATTTTCACGTTTTTTTTTCTCTGTCATCCTTCCTCATTTTTCTACCAACTCCAATCAATTGGACAACCGAGCTAAACTCAGAACATGGATATATACCACAAGAAGTCACACTTAGGTTGACTGGGCAGGCTAAATTTTGGGTGTAGCTAATGAGTCAAAAAGGCTATATTTGGCTTAAGTGGAGCTAAATGGGTGAAAAATGAAAGAAAGAGAATTTTGCAAGCACCTCCCTGCATGTGACACCGATCACAAACCTGAATGTATGCAATTGACAAGAAATCGAATTTCATAAACGTGCAAAAGTGATGAATATGTTATGCAAGGAGTACAACTCTCAATTCCTATGTAAACCGGTCATGAATGTCACCAGTTATATGGCTCTAAATCTCAGAAATTGTAAAGTAGGTTGCCAAATTATCAGGTCAAGTCTACACAATCAGCTAAATTTGAACAAAAAACTCGTAGATATGCGCATGACTCAGCTAATAACTATCAATTAGATGCAAGGCTTAAGTAAAAATGACAAGTTAAAGTGCAATTTCAGCACGGAAATCAACCGTTCCGACTCAACCTATATGCTAAAATAAACGTGAATTTTTTGATTTTTCGTTTTTTTTAAAATTTTTTTTCATTTTGGAAAAATAAAGAACAATGCATACGAAAATTGAACGTGATAACAATAATGCAGTAAGAACAACATGAAGACACAGATATGGATGCATAACCTCCCCAAACCCAACCGTACATTGCCCTCATTGTACTCAAAAATAAGGAAAGGAAATGCAAACTAAAAGAAAGAGAGTGGAGATGCGGAAAACTCACAAAAATATGCGAAGTAGGGACCTCCCGAAACCAGCCAGCAACATGGGAGGTCACTAAGTAGCTCCAGAATAGCGGCAAAGGAAGCGAATCCAAACAAAAGCACTCGATCGAAGAAGCAAAGAGGCCTCAATCGAATTGTCATTATCTGTGGTTGCTCGATCGAAAAGTAGAAACATTCGATCGATGGAGGTAAACACTCGATCGAATAAAATGGTACTCCATCAAGAGCTCTCTATTGCGAGTACTCTTCGGCGATAGTATGACACCTGCAAAGACGCAAATACAACCACAAATATGACAAAAGACCAAGTCTAAATTGTTCCACATAGTCTATATGGTTCGAAGACCAATTATTACACACAACTGAAATGTAAAACAGCTAAAAATTTAAACTCCGGGTTGCCTCCCGGACAGCGCTAGTTTCAGATAGGTCCCAACTTGACCATCTTTTCTTCATCCAGCTGCTCCAGTTAGTCAAAATCAAAGCAATTTAAAGCCCTTAGCATTAGATCATGAATCTGCGCATGTGCTACACAAGAGCATAAATAGCACCAAAATAAAGTAGGAGCATGTATTAGCAATCTAAAGTACAGTCTCAGCCTGACAAATTTTCGATGACAAATACGGTGAAACATTATCAAATTATTTTACAATCTGGGAAGGGGTAGAGCATTGAAACATGAAGCATAAGTCAAATGAGGTAGTATACTATTTATACAAATAATAATATAATTATCGTTGATTACCTCGGGTCGGTCGCTCCTAACGTTGGAATCATTGATAAAATAATACATTACCTCTTCCGTGCTAGGAACGTCTACTGACTCAGCTTCCTTCTCGTTACCCTCCTCGGTGGGTTCTGTCCCATATATCGCAGCCTCTAGCGCGTCCAGCTCGGCTTTGAAAAGGGGAGATTCACCATAACCATTGTCTTCGTTCATATCGTCATCCAAGGCGGACCAAAGTGATGTTTCACTGCTCTCCATGGCTAAACTACTCGATCGAGTAAAGACAGAACTCGATCGAGAGGTTTCATCACATAGTTTATTCGATCGAACAAAGCAGGCCGTTCGATCGAGGTCCTCCAATTCAGCACTACTCGATCGAATAGTGTGGGGCGTTCGATCGAAGTCTTCCTCATACAAACCATTTGATCGAGTGGGAAACTCTGCTCGATCGACTTCCTCATCATATAATTCACTCGATCGAGTAAAGTGAGATGTTCGATCGAGTGTGTTATGCTACACCGTGGTGAAGTGTTTAAGAAAAGCCTCATCTTCATTATCACCTTCAACTTCTGAGTCGTACATGTCTTCATCATCAATAGACAACTCAGGTCTTTCATGTGAAAGACTAGTGACGGGAATAACAGCATAAACCGTCTCTGAGTCTCTAGAATCCAACTCGGCAACTAATTAGGCTTCTTGAGATTTAAGTAGCTTGAGGTGAGCTTCCATTGATTTCTCAGTTTCTTGCATTTGAAGTATAAGTGCTTTCACCATAGACTTCAACTCGGCAGTCTCTTCATTCTTCTCAACGGGAGGAAAGGTTTGTTGTTGTGGGGCCGAGATAAACGGAGGCTTCTGATAGCCTCGTTGCTGAAGCGGATGTGGTGGCACATATGTAATGGAGTGACTAGCTTGTCTATGCTGCTTAAAGGCATAGACTTCGTGCGCCAAATTTTGACACGGTCGTTTCCTGCTAGACAGATAACAACATTGTGCCCTGCAGCACCACATCTCTCACATAAAACCACCTGCTGCGGCATAGGATGGGACATAGGTGGAAGATCAAAAGTATTCAAGCATTCCCTTTGATGATCTTTTACCTAGAACTGTTTAGGTAGGACCTGTAGGACCTATCAAAACAGCACTAGAGAAAAAGATGAGAACGGCCTCAAGGAATAAATTCCTCGAGCCTAAAGACAGACAAAAATAACAAGCAAATAAATAGTTGCCTCCCCGACAACGACGCCAAAATTTGATACCATCGTCAGGTACCAAAAATAAAACCTAGATAGACCAACAGAAGTCAGCGGTAAGTAGGGTCGATATCCACAGGGAGGCGGTCACTATCTACTTGTCAATTCTAGTCTGTCTCAGGTCACAATTTTTGGGGGTTTGAATTGTTTAAACTAAATTAAATAAGATTAAAGCAAGAGAAAAGAATAAGGAAGATTAACAATAAAAGAAAGAAGACTAGGACTGTCGGGTCATCAATGGATGTCAGTTTATTGCAGCTCAGGTCACAAATCGGTCGCGTGTATCAGTCTAACGGGCAGCGAATATCTCCATCCGGTCTCAATTCACCCTAAAACGCTATTAGCTTAGCTTCCGCCCTCACTAAAGCATCATAATGTTCACTGCAGGTCTCACCCCTTCCAACCTTCTGGTCTAGGTTAAGGCTTAGCAAATAAATTAGCTAAATGCATCGATTCATGCAACTAATTATAGTTAATTGCAGTGATTAACAACATAGACATGATAGCAACGAAAGATCTGTAAACCTAATTAAAAACTAACAATAATTCATTGAATCCTCTAAATCCTAACGGGAAAATTAGCTATGCATAATGATAAATAAAGCAAGAGCGAAAGGTAATGAAATACAAAACATCCGAAATTAAAGAGAGAGAGAGAGAGAGTAAAGAGAGAATTACTGTGATTCGGAGTAAAAATAGTATGAAAGACTTGATAAGAGATGTAAAAGTGTGTTTATGACCTAATGCCGACTTCTTTTATATAAGGAAGTCATTATTAACATAAAATAAACCTAACACGCAATAGAAATCCCGAGTATATAAGCTATTCACTCGATCGAGTAACTTTATAACGCTCGATCGAAAAAATCCAAGCTAAAACCTCTCGATCGAGTACTTTAGGTAATCGATCGAACACTTATTAAATAGGAACTATTCGATCGAGTAGAAAAAGGTGTCAATCGAACACAATTGTACTCCATCGAGTACTTTCCAGCGCACAATTCCTATTTCGCGCACTGAAATTCAAATGGCTGCCCTTTCTTCGTTACTTGGGTAAATAGGATGTTTCCGGTGGCGTTGGAAACCTAAGAGGACATGCTTTGATCTCCAGTTTGAATCACCTGAAAATACATTATAGAACCCAAGATATAGCTCTTCAAATTAGGCACTAGTAATTTAAGTTCTTCCTTTGCTCGCCTAGCTAACTTACTTCTTTGCGTATCTCAAAATAGTAGTCTTAAGGCTCTGACTCAACTCATCTCCTAGCTGCATTCATAAGGACATATTTTAGGCTTGATTATTCTCGTTTCCGGTTCATACCTGTGAATAATACATGACAAACCAAAGTAGACAATTCGGGGGACATTTGTAGCTAAACACTACACAAAATGCACAGAAATGCGTGCAAATGAAGTACAAAATACATATATAAAATACACGCATCAACAAGTTTGACTACGTGAACCCTATGGGTTTCTCAAGATCGGTCTCGGCTATCTAAAGTCCAAAAATTTCACCAAAAGTACCCAAATGCATCCGGTGGGTTTCATAACACAACCTAAATTCCAAGCCTACCCCATATCTTTCTCTTTCAAAACCATTAAGACTACACAAGAATTCCAATATAAGGCTAAGATATGTCACCTCATGCATATTAAACATCGTCTCACGACCCATTCCTCTAAAGAAGGACTCGGTTTGACTTTCACTACAAAGTTTATCCAAAATTTTATGACAAATGAAACGAGTAGGCTCAAATTCCATAGCTAGTAGTTTAACAAATTGTCTCCTATGCTCATTCTTGATGAATACTACTTCCAGGAAGTCCCCAAGTTGCTCTATTTCCTGTACTAGCTCCTCTTCTTGCATTTGGAACTCTGGTGGTGCATTAGAACGACTTCCCTTTCTTCTCTTTGTTCCTTTAGAGGTAGTAGTCTTCCTCTTGCCCCAAAAACTCATTGTTGTTGTCTTAAAATCCACCAGGAATCAGCACTCAATAATGCTTCAAATCTTCACAAATAAGAGCCAAACAACCTTGAAAATGCCTTATTGGAACCATAGAAGCAATGTATTGAAGCTAGAAGGCAAAAATCAAACCCGAAACACAATTAAAGCTTACGGATTTTTGGAGCCTCAATTTTTAAAATCATGAAAATGGGTGATTTTGAGTATGTAGAAGCTTGAAAAGTTGGTTTTTATTGGGTAGAAATGGATTAGAGTGATTTTTTGAGTAATTTGAAGATGATTTGGTTTGATTTGTTTGATGTTTGAGTGATGTTTTGTGAATTGGGGTTGAGCTTGTATGTAGAAGATGAAAATGGTAGGTGAGATGGGAGTGTAAAGTTATGTCATGGACTGAAATGGCAGCACACGGTTTAATAGGTAAACACGGGCGGGCTGGTTTGGATCCACTCGTTTTCTTTCAATCAGCTCCGTAAATTAGCCTCAACCCGCTCGAGTCATTTTTGACCCGCGCGGGTTGAAGATCGGGACGCCCGATTCCTCAGGAACTCGCCCAGATTCTTAGGCTCGGATTTTTTTTCCTTTTCTTGGTCTTCAATACGCACGAGTTGAGGTCGGCCCCCATGAATTTCAAGAAAATTTTAACCCAACACCTTTTTATTGATAAGAAAGATGTGCACAAGCCCAAAATCTCCATTTTCTTCATTTTTTTACATTTGCTACCTTCTCATTTTCATCAATTTCCTTCAAAAAGCTCATTTCAAATATGAGATCCCTCCCTTTCATCTCTCATGCAATTTATTAAATGAATGCAAATCTACACTAAATGCATATATACAAGTTAATGGTTATTGAGGAACTCCACCAAACCAAAAATTGTCAATAAACAATTTCTTGGGAGTGAGATATAAATAGGCATGGATAACAACACAATATTATGCAATTGAAAAATGCCAAAGTAATAGACCGAGCAATCATGTTAAGAACACTATGACAAAAATCATAAGAGATGCGATAGATGGAAGGAACATGAAACGAGTAATTTAACATTTCACTCAACTCGTCCTCCAAATAGTCAAAGTTACCGCACTTAAGGCAAGTACTCTTACTTTCATCCAAGGGGACTTCAATGGTGTCTATTTGGGGTTCCCAAATGTCCTCATATTCCTTATCCCAACAAGGACCATTATCAAAGGGGTTGTCATAACAAGGCTCACCAAGTTCAACACAATTGCCTCCCTCTAACATGTCATCCTCAAAGGGTGAGTTTTCACTCAAGCTCACATCCATCTCACTCTCACTTTGCCCATTAACGTCAAATTCCATGGAAGTTGGTTTCATTGTTACACAAGAAGAGTAGGATGACGACATCCAAGCATTGGTTTCACAATCAAGAATGTACTCCTCCTCATTGTCACTCTCTTCATCTATCACACCATCTTCCCAAGGAGGGGCAAAATTTTTGAACATAGTAGGTTAGCTCGAGGTTCTAGGAAGGTGTCTCATTATTAGAAATCTCATTTTCATTATAGTTTTCCTCAATGAATTTTTGAAATGCGGTTATGGCTTCTATCATACCTTCCTTGGCACTTTCAAAGATGTCATGTATAGTTTGCTTAAGACATTCGGTGGCCATGAACGCAACAAATTCCAAAAATTCCTCACAACTCATCCCCAGAAATCATACCACCACTTAAGTGAAATGCTTAGGTGCGGGTTTCAAGGTTCACGCCATTATAAACAACACAACAAGCTTCATAATTTGAATGAGTCAAACCATGATGCCAAGCATGAGTCATATAACCTTCAAATCTTGCAATATATTTATCAAATGACTCATTTTCAAATTGCCAAAAGGTTAAAGTAGACATGTTGAACAAATGAAAAAAAAGCAAGTATAAGAATTAAAATTCTCAAGCAACCAAGATCCCTCAAGAAGAAGCACAACTAAAACTAGACAAAAGAACGATTCAAATACACAACACCGTCCCCAGCAATGGCGCCATTTTGATGAACTGTTAAAAATCTAGATCTCTTTATTCAACATATTCATATATATGTTTTATTTTAATTTAGTCATAAAATTAAATAGTGATCTTATGCATGCAAACAAAATTAAAAAGGAAGAAATCTTTATTCTTACATTGGTATTTTCGGATCTTAAGGGCACAAGAGAGTTCTCCTACTCTCTTGTTCTTGAACTCTCCTTAAATGGATGAACAAAGGACTCAAGTATAGAATCCCTCCCAAGGAATAATACCCATGATAAACTCTTAATAAAATTAATATTATTAATACTAGAATAACATTAATTTAGATAAAAATGACCCTAAAATATTTTGGTCCTCTTTGGATTTCGGTTAAGAGGAAGAAGAATAAGGAAGAAATATTTTATCTCTCTAAAATATTTTTATGATCAATGAATGAAATGAATGAAAATCACACCCATTTGCATGTAGTGAATGATAGATCATTTTGCAAAAGACCCTTGGCTCTTTTCAAGGGAAAACTGGGTAGGAGGGTGGGAGGAAGGCCAATGCATGAGCTTGGTGCTCTTCACAAGAGGCACTAGGTTTGCATGCCTAGTTATAGAAAATAATCATATCTTCCACTAACTTAATTAACATAATATATATTGTTAATCATACCCAATATTTCGGTCCATTAGAAGATAAAATGGATTCCATTTTATCTTTGTCAATTTGTCACATGTCACATGTCATGTAAAATTGTTATGTATTTTTAACATATTAAAAATCAACGCATTAATAAAAATACGTCATATACAAAATTGACTTAGTAATTCACAATTACTTATACCAAAATAATTTACCAATTACAAATCACAACATCTTGTATTTATAATAATTCATTCAATTTCAATTGTTTCCTTAAACAATAATTGCATCCAAGTAATAAAACAATTCGATCACTTAGACCGTATCTTATTTAATCGGATTATAATGAGATACGTAAATTTTACTTCCAAAATCGCCCGTCAATTTTAAAGTAATTTAATTAACTCGTAACGTTATACGATCAATTAAATGATCAATTAAGAGTAATATCCTTTAGGTATGACCTAGGGGATCAACTGATCACCACCGTCGCACGACAGTAATGTCAAACTCTAGTCAGCCAATCATTACTGATATGTGTAGACCAGTTGACAGTAAAAATACTTCCCAATTGTATTCTTTAAAATGAGACTTAAACATGTGATCATCATGATCAACAGTTGTGATCGCATTATTGTCGGAGGACACATATTCCAACAATCTCCCACTTGTCCTAGATAAGAGTGCGTCACCAATTCTCTTGTCCTATTACTATCTCCCACTCAATGCAAGGTGTCTTTCAGGTCGTACTTGCAAGTGATCATATCGAGAGTGGTTTCCTCGATCTGGAGAATAACTGATTGACCGGATTTATCCACCAAGGATCCATTCCGAGCGTGGCCACGCATTTCCAGTTCATTACTCCTCGAGTGGCCCTAAGATATTTTTATAACCCTGACTAGGGGTGGACAATTCCTATCGCACTCATTCCCTTCGACTAGCCACAACCATCATAACCCAAAATATGCCCATTTGACCCCATTTACGAAGGTCGTAGTAACACAAATCAAAGTTAATCTGAAACTGTGCCATCTTAGGTGAATAGTCTTTAGTCAAAAAAATCGACTCATTAGAATACTATAGTAGCTCTCGCCACGACCAGGCTATATTAATTTGCCAGAACTCTATAAGCGGTCATATGGCCCGACAAAATGTTCCTAACAGTCTGCCTATGTGATCGAGAAGTCATATCACATGACTCTATGGCACTTGAACTTGCCATCAATCATATCACACTCCAGTCACTTCGAGACGTCACCTCATATAAGTGACTACGGGCTAATACTATGTTAATCCGTGTTCACTTTAACGGGGTTCAATTGTCACTACAACCCGTTTTGATGTAACAATGTATAGATTAAAGATAAAAGACATATGTGATTATGAACATGAACAAAACCAACACTCTTATTTCATTTCAAAATCTAACAAAAACTTGGTACATGTTTAAGTCCCCTGGACGCAACATGTCCATCATGCTTGGCCTACGATAAAGGCTTGGTGAGCAGATCGGCTATGTTGTCATCCGTCCCAACCTTACAAATGGTAATTTCCTCTTTCAATGAAATCTCTTATTACATGATATTTTCTAAGTACATGTCTAGATCTATTACTAGACTTTGGCTCCGTAGCTTGGAAGATCGTCCCACTATTATCACAATAGAGAGTGATGGGATCATTGGCAGTAGGTACTACTCTTACACCTTCCATGAATTGCCTGATCCAAACATCTTCCTTGGCAGCTTCTGATGCTGCAATGTACTCAGTCTCCGTTGTTGAATCCGCAGTTACAGCTTCCTTGAAGCTTCTCCAGCTTACGGTACCACCATTGAGCATGAAAATGAAACCAGCTTGTGATTTCATGTCATCTCTATCCGTTTGAAAACTCGAGTACGTGTATCCATTAACACGTAGCTCAGTGTCTCCTCCAAACACTAGGATAGAATCCTTAGTTCTTCTCAAGTACTTAAGGATGTTCTTAACGGCTATCCAGTGACTCTCACCTGGATTTCCTTGATATCTACTCGTCATGCTCAAGGCATACGAGACATCAGGACGTGTGCATATCATGGCGTACCCATGATTGATCCAACAGTGGAAGCATAAGGGATCGTCTTCATGCGTTCAACATCATGGGGTTCGGAGGGAGATTGAGTCTTGCTCAATATCGTCCCGGTTACCATAGGTACCAATCCCCTTTTGGATTTGTCCATGCTGAACCGTTGAAGAATTTCATCAACATAAGACTCTTGACTTAGTGCCAATATTTTCTTGGATCTATCTCTATGGATCCGGATACCTAATATGCGTCGTGCCTCTCCTAAATCCTTCATTTGGAAGTGGTTATCTAACCACTTCTTAACAGAAGACAACATTGGAATATCATTTCCGATGAGTAGTATGTCATCGACATACAAGATTAGGAACACAACATTGCTCCCACTAAATTTCATGTATAAACATGGTTCCTCAACACTTCGAGTGAAACCATTCTGCTTTATAACATGATTGAATCGATGATTCCAACTTCTAGATGCTTGCTTAAGACCATAAATGGATATCTTAAGTTTGCACACTTTGTTAGGATTTTTAGAATCAACAAAACCTTCCGGTTGTATCATGTACACCTCCTCTTCTAAATGCCCATTTAGAAAAGCGGTTTTGACATCCATTTGCCATATTTCATAATCATGAAATGCGGCAATCGCTAACAAAATCCGTATGGATCTTAGCATGGCTGCGGGGCGAAGGTCTCATCATACTGGAGACCTTGGACTTGGGTAAATCCTTTTGCCACTAGCCTAGCTTTGTAGACATCATCATGTCCCTCTATGCCATTCTTCACTTTGAATATCCATTTGCAGTGAAGAGGTCTTGCCCCTTTAGGCAAATCTACCAAGTCCCAAACTTGGTTTTCATGCATAGAATCCATTTCGGACTTCATGGCTTCAAGCCATAAGGAGGAATTTGGACTAGAGATTGCGGCCCTGTAGGTGGCGGGATCGTCACTATCTATAAGCAACACATCGAGTGTTCCATCTTCTTCGATAAGTCTCACATATCGATCGGGATGGCGAATAACTCGACCCGTTCTTCTAATAGGAGGAGGAGTAACCGCGTTAGATGACGAAGGAATTTCTTTTTACGTCTCTATCTCGGTTTGTGGCTCTTGAACTTCATCAAGTTCAAAATTTCTCCCACTCTGTCTCTTAGAAATAAACTGATTTTCAAAGAAAACAGCCTCACAAGACACAAACACTTTGTTTTCTTGAGGTTTGTAGAAGTAGTAACCTCGTGAGGTCAAGGGGTAACTTACAAAGATGCATTTTTCGGATCTTGGGGCATGCTTATTGTCGTTCTTTATCTTGCGTAAGCATCACATCCCCAAATTTTCATGTAGGATATATTAGGAACTCTTCCCGTCCACATCTCATATGGAGTCTTTTCAGTGGTCTTTGTGGACTATTGTTCAAAGATCTTATTGCGGTTTGAATTGCAAATCCCCAAAACGAGTTCGGTAATTCGGTTTGACTCATCATGGATCGAACCATATCAAGTAGGATTCGATTTCTCCTTTCGGCAACACCATTGAGTTGTGGTAATCCGGGTGGAGTAAGTTGTGATATAATACCATGACCTTTCAAGTGTGAATCAAATTCAAGGCTAAGATATTCTCCACCACGATCGGATCGTAGTGCCTTAATCCTTTTGTTCAATTGGTTCTCTACTTCGTTTTGAAATTCTATGAATTTCTCAAACGCTTCACTCTTATGCTTTATCAAATAGATATACCCATATCTACTCAAGTCATCGGTGAAGGTTATAAAGTAGTCATAATTACCACGAGCGGTGATACTCATTGGTCCACATACATCGGTGTGTATGAGTCCCAATAGTTCACTAGCTCGTGTCCCTTTACCACTAAAAGGATTACGAGTCATTTTGCCAAGTAGGCAATATTCGCATGTACCATATTATTGATAATCAAATGGTGTAATCACATTAGTCGAAATTAATCTTTTGATGAGAGTCTTGTTTATGTGACCTAATCGACAATGCCAAATGAACGCTTCCCTTGGGTCACTTGATTTGAGTTTCTTTGATTGAATGTTATAGATATCATTAGTCGGATTTGAGGTCTCTAAAATGTAAATGCCATTGATGGAAGAAGCTTGGCCTATAACCAAATCATTCCTTGAAATAGTACAACGATTGTTCTTAATGACAAAACGAAAACCGTCCATGTCTAGCATGGCGATTAAAATAATGTTTTTAGAGAGTGTAGGCACATAAAAACAATTATGTAAATACAACTCAAATCCGTTAGGCAAAGCTAAAACATAAGTTCCGTTGAATTCGGCCGCTACTCGAGCTCCATTTCCAAGGCGTAGATCCACATCTCCCTTGCTAAGCCTCTTCACGTCTCTTAAACCCTGTAAATGATTACAAAGGTGATAACCACAACCGGTATCTAGTACCCATGTCGTAGTGGAAGCATAATTTATATCAATAACATAAATTTCCTTAGGAATTTTACCTTTTGGAGTGATGATTCCTTCCCTTATACTTCGCAAATATACGGGACAATTCCTAAGCCAATGTCCCATGCCATAGGAATAATGGCACTCATCATTAACTTGCTTTAAGTTTTTGACTTTCTTTCCCTTCTTCTTGAACCTTTTGCTCTTGGAAGCAAGAACTTGATTGCTTGAGCTCCCACTAGTTTTGGCATCTTTATCTTCCAGAGACAAAGATCCTATAGATTGTATGAGGTGGTCTTCCTGAGACGGGCTCACACGGGATCTAGTGGTAGTGGGTGGTCTAGTGGAAGTGATTAACTAAAGGTTTCCATCCGAACCTATCCCAAAATGAAGTTCTCTAGTAGTGTCGAAATCTTTGTTGGAGCAAACGTCGTCAAAAACATTGTGGTATGACTCAAAAGTTATCGGTGAGGTAGCGTTTGATGGATTCATTTTAATGAACTACAAGTAGGGAGGAAAGGAAATTAACATTTGTCTTTTTAATCATACTTGTAAAAAGATTAACAAGATATGAGCATTTATATAGTGACCTCTACCCAACTATTATAAATGATTCCAAGACCCAAATTCATATTAACTTGGGCTCGGTGTGGCCGATAAAACCCTTATCAATATAACTCGGTGGATTAACGCTTTAATCGATTCTACTTTTAGAACTCTTGGTCGATAATATTACATTAACATTTATCTTTAGCCCAAAACACATTCAACAAGGGCACGGTGTGGTCGATAAAACCCTTATCGAAAAACTTTTGTTTAGTTCAATCCAAATTTCGAATAAATGTGTCCGTGATCCAAACCCACATTAACGTGGGCACGGTGTGGCCGATAAAACCCGCATCAACATGAATTCAGTGGATAGACATTTATCACCCACTTCCTCTACATAACAAGGTTTGTACCCCGGTGTGGCCGAGTGCACTCCCTCACGAAATAGGTTTTCATGGTTTCTACTCTTTGGTAAGGCTATGTCTCAATTGATTGTTTTAGAGAGAGGTCATGTCAATTTATTATCTATCACGTTTTAAGTGAACTAAAGCGGTGTACTACGATAATTTTAATTGACACGGTCGATAAACTTGATTGAAGATGATGCATGTTTTAGTTATGGCGATTTAGCGATGCATGCGACACATAATAAAAATGCAAAACATAAAAATAAATCCTAGGATGGCCTTCCTAAAATAGAAAAACTATTTAACTATTACATATTCGGAAACCAACTCCATTGGTCCCTTGAACTTCGGTTGTGGCACGCATTTCGAGGTAACGCCGTCTTTATGTATCGCCATCTTTTGTGACACCGTCTTTAAGGAACTCCGGAATAAATAAATAAATTACATAACAAATTACATAATTTCCTATTATACATTTGTAATTAAAATAAAATAAATCTATTAAATTACAAAACGGTGATACGAGATCACAATAAATTACAACCGAATCGATATTCCCATACATTTCGGGTAATATCAATTAAAAACTAAGGCTATACTAAGTAAAATTACATAATTCCAAAATTACATAAAATAAAATTATGACAATAATAAAGAAAATGCAGCATTATAATATGTATGAACATGCCCAATTTTATGCTAAATAGCCTTTAAGTAGCCAATATCGTATATTTAACGGTTTTTACGGATTTGCGTGATTCAACCTTATAAAATCACAATAAAATACATAAATTTATATTTATGCATAAGTTAATTACCCTAACCTCTTAGGACTCAAAATTAGTCTTCACTAACTATTTGACCATAATTAACTCATATTTCAAAAATTGTTCATTAATGGACTTAAAATTACAATAAAAAGGCAATAAACTTCAAATAAATCACAAAAATTCCAAACAAATTCAAAATTCTAAATTTAAACTTATGAACATTCTGAAAAAAACACCATGACACTCATAATGTTAAAAAAACTTAGGTTAAAATTTCGTAAAATTATCGGAAAAACTATGTTGCGGTTTATCGGATTTATGAATAAAAATCATAAAAACATGAGAAAAATTATATTCATCAACTTTTAAATTTTATATCTGAAAAAAGATAATAAAATGCAACATGTGACGTTTTTCCTTAGTCATGGAGTATGTTTTAGCAATTATTTACTAATTAAGTCACTATTTATGCTATTTTTCATCAAAAATCCATAAATCATGCATAAAGACTTCAATATAGCCCATTATTTTACACACATCTTGTAAAATTGCATGTGACAACATACTAAATTTCTATGACCATATTCGAAATTTATCTCATATTAACCTATTTTTCATCTAAATTCGATTTTAAACATGAAAAATCCATTTTTCGAGCATAAGAACTCCAAAAATTATTCAAAATTTACAGGTCATCTCAAAATAATATATGTGATAACATATCCAAAAATCACTGGAAAATTCGAAGTTTAGCTAATTTTAGTCCGAAAATAACATTTTAATCATAAAATCACATTTTTAATGCCATTACATTATAAGATGAACAATAAAAATCTATAAAATAACCAAAATATCCTAAAAATATTTTTGGACCAGAAACTTAACATGCATAAATTTATATGGTGATATTTCATAATAACACAAATTTACAAGTTTTATATGTTAATCGTATAACTCGGAAAAACTATAACCGATTTGCATCCAAACAACCAAGCTCTTGATACCGCTTGTTAAAAATCTAGATATCTTTACTCAACATATTCATATAAATGTTTTATTTTAATTTAGTCATAAAATTAAATAGTGACCTTATGCATGCAAACAAAATTAAAAAGAAAGAAATCTTTATTCTTACATTGGTATTTTCGGATCTTAAGGGCACAAGAGAGTTCTCCTACTCTCTTGTTCTTGAGCTCTCCTTAAATGGATGAATAAGGACTCAAGTATAGAATCCCTTCCAAGGAATAATACCCAAGATAAACTCTTAATAAAATTAATATTATTAATACTAGAATAACATTAATTTAAATAAAAATGAACCAAAATTATTTTGGTCCTCTTTGGATTTCGGTTAAGAGGAAGAGGAAGAAGGAATAAATATTTTGTCTCTCTAAAATATTTTTATGATCAATGAATGAAATGAATAAAAATCACACCCATTTGCATGTAGTGAATGATAGATCATTTTGCAAAAGACCCTTGGCTCTTTTGAAGGGAAAACCGGGTAGGAGGGTGGGAGGAAGGCCAATGCATGAGCTTGGTGCTCTTCACAAGAGGCACTAGGTTTGCATGCCTAGTTATAGAAAATAATCATATCTTCCACTAACTTAATTAACATAATATATATTGTTAATCATACCCAATATTTCGGTCCATTAGAAGATAAAATGGATTTCATTTTATCTTTGTCAATTTCTCAATTTGTCACATGTCACATGTCATGTAAAATTGTTATGTATTTTTAACATATTAAAAATCAACGCATTAATAAAAATACGTCATATACAAAATTGAGTTAGTAATTCACAATTACTTATACCAAAATAATTTACCAATTACAAATCACAACATCTTGTATTTATAATAATTCATTCTATTTCAATTGTTTCCTTAAACAATAATTTCATCCAAGTAATAAAACAATTCGATCACTTAGACCGTATCTTATTTAATCAGATTATAATGAGATACGTAAATTTTACTTCCAAAATCGTCCGTCAATTTTCAAGTAATTTAATTAACTCGTAACGTTATAAAATCAATTAAATGATCAATTAAGAGTAATATCATTTAGGTATGACCTAGGGGATCAACTGATCACCACCGTCGCACGACAGTAATGTCAAACTCTAGTCATCCAATCATTACAGATATGTGTGGACCAGTTGACAGTAAAAATACTTCCCAATTGTATTCTTTAAAATGAGACTTAAACATGTGATCATCATGATCAACAGTTGTGATCGCATTATTGGCGGAGGACACATATTCCAACATGAACGTGTCGTTATACGCTCTTAAACACATTTATACCCAACTACTAGCGTAGCAGGCAAGTCGGGGTCGAACGCAAAAGACATGGGTACTCAAATTTTTCAATCTAATTGTAGTTGCACTAGTTTTGTCACAATTGGTTTGAGTTGATGATTCTAAACTAATGAAAGCAATAAAAATTAGGGTGTGATCAAATGATAAACAATACTAGGGAATCATGGTGAGATTAAACAAACAAGTTTCATAGATGCAAGCAATTATTATTGTTGGAATCGATTTAATGTATATCTTACGATTTCTAGGGGAAACTTAGGTCTCGAAGCCGAGTCGGTCAAGACTGTACAACACCTACAAGTCGAGTTGGTTTTCCCTATTAATGTGATATAACATAAATGAGTCCTAGGAAGGTTTGGGTCCCGGAGCCGAGTCGGTCAAGACTATACAACACCTACAAGTCGACTTAATTCTTCCTAATCAACTATATGCATGGTCTAACGTGCCTTGAGTTAGTTTATATCTTACAAGTCTTGTTGAAAGGATAAGTTAAACATGCCAGGTTGTCAATCAAGCATTTCATCAAACATGATATGTGCATAAGTTGGAAAACAATAAGCAAGAATTCATATTATCACATTAAGCATAAATCTTTCCCATGATTAACTCCCCTAATCCTCCACTAATCCTTAGTTAGGAAACTACTCACTCATTATCATGGAAAACATGTTAACAATGGTGTCAATCATCTTAACAAGTATAAACATGATGAAAGAGTGAAACAATAAACAATAAACAATAAAGTAAAGAGTAAAAGAATTGTACCAATATTAAGATTAACAAATGGAAAGCAAAGAATAATAGAAGAGAACTTGATTGAATAAAGAAGAGTTGTCAATTCTCCAATAATAACCCATTAATCTTCAATTACCAAATAATAAATCTTGAACAATAATTAAAGAAAGATTAATGTGTAATTTGTGGAAAGATTGAATGCTAATCTATTCTAATCTACTCCTAATAAAAGCTTAATCTAAACTAAGGAAGCTTAATCCTCTAGATTATTACAAATGGAGTATATATAGTGGTACAACATTAGGTTAAGCAAGGGTAGATTAGGAAATAACATGCTTAGGTGTCGAAAAGAGCCTTGCAAGTCCTATGAGGTGCCCTAAAACTCCCTATTGTGAGGAAAATCTCACTGCATAACAATCCACTCGATTTTTGGAGAAAACGAGCGTCCCGAGCTTCAACTCGAGCGGGTTGAGATTGACCCGAGCGAGTTGAAGGATAACTCGAGCGAGATGATCTTGACCAGGGCGGGTTGAGCTGCAGAATCCTTTTTCTTGCTTTTATGCCTATGATGCCTTCATATACTCCTTTTTCCTAATATCTTTGGTCATCATTCTTGCCTCCTCTTCATACTAGTCCATCTATGATCATCAACAACCTTCCTAATATGCGCGAGAGACGGGAATTCCGCCTCATAATCTCCTTTCCTACAAATCATATAGAATGCACTAGGAAAGCAAAAAGGAAGCAAATGACGAATAAAATGGTTTTAAAATGCTATAGTAGTATGCAAAATGAGGCTTAGTTAGAGGAATAAATGTGCGAAATCATGAGCCATATCACCCTATCTATAGCTGAAGCCAAATATATTACAGCCGCAGTGGTATGTTCTCAATTATTATGGCTTAAGCAATAATTATCTGCTTATTGTATTAATGTTGGATGCGTTCCTATTTTATATGATAATATGAGTGCTATTATTATTTCTAAAAACCCTGCAAAACACTCACACATAAAGCACATAGAAATACGACATCATTTCTTAAGAGACCATGTAGAAAAGGGGAACATAAAACATGAATTTTGTAGTACGGAAAAACAATGGGCAGATATTTTGACAAAGGCATTAGCTAGAGAACGTTTTGAGATTTTACTGTTTAATTGATGACACCTAAATTTGTTATAAGTATTTCTAATCTTAATGTCTGACTAGAATTAGACGAAATTGTATAACTGTGTCCGAATTTTCCGCTATGAGTATATTCATGTCTAATATTTTATTATATTACGAGAATATTACGTCTTCTAGTCAATTATATTTTATGTTTATTACGAACCAATTTCTTTTATCACAATATCTTTATTAAATTTTATCCTAGCTGAAAATAATATGTTAATTATTTTCACAATTATACTTTGACAAAAACACTCCTTGTTACCATATTTTCTCCATATGATTTACCTAATCTTATCTTCTAAGAATTTTTATATATATATATATATATATATATATATATATATATATATATATATATATATATATATATATATATATATATATATATATATATATATATATATATATATATAAAGGAATCTCGCAATTTGACTTCCACACGCCGCCTATAACTATCCTACTTCTACCATAATTCAAGAACTATATTTACCCATAAATATTCTCCCCTACACGTCCCATCACCATCACAACTCACAAGTATCTTTTCTCAAAACTCTCCTCACACTCAACCCTCACGGCTCTCAATACACACAACCATCATCACTTTTGCTCTCATCATGGCACCTAAACAAATCACCCAAACCACCTCACCCTCAACTAGTTCCACCACCAAACCCACATGCATGCCAACAAATCCATCCAAAAATGCATCACCACCAAAACCCAGCAAACCAACAAAACCTGATCGTACCCGTGGGGAAGCAAGTGTCGATGGTAAGAGACGTAAGCTTGACAAGGGTAAGCGGGGGGTTGTTGAAGATGATTCAACGGTAGAATAAGTGGCGGAGGTAGTTGTGTGTGAAGGAATAAGGCGTACTCTATTTCGCGAGTATATGGTACATGCAACGGCTGCGGGTCTCGATAAAGTCCGTCTTACCAAAGGAGAACGGACACTTGTCAATCGAGTCTTTAAATTTGGGACTCATGGTGGACGATATTAACCCAAGGCTTGGTTGTTGGAGCTTGTGTCCTCCACAAATTAGTGTGATAACATTTATAAATCTCTTATAGGTTCACAAGGGTATACTTCGTATTTTATCAGTTGATTAACGATTACCTAATAACGGTTGGCTTGCTAGAAAGTTTGACGTTATTATCATACTGATGGCGGTGATCAACTGGTCCCTAAAAGTCAAGCCTAATGGATGTGTTTGAGAGATGTGGTTATGGAAATGTAATCACATTGATGCCTTATATGACTAAACAGTTAGTCAAGGTGTTGATGAGACGATTATTTAATGCCGATTAAATAATATTAGCTGAGACGAATTAACTGTCAATTCGTAAATTGAATATAATATGTTATATTTAATTATTGTATATAAAGTTAGCTTAAACGAATTAAGATGTTAATTCGTAATTAAACATAAACGGTTATATTTAATAAGCAAATTATAAATATGCGATATTTATGGTTAATGTATATGTTATACAATATTGTCATAATATATGTTGAGAGACTGGTATTGATATATCGACTGCAAACTGTTAAAAGTGGACTTAATAATATATGTCAATATATATGACGATTTATAAATAATGCACATAATATACAATTAAAACAACAACCAAAAATAAGAAGATTATATTCTAATTTTGATGGTTGGTATTTTCGGTGAAAACCGAATTAGAGGAAAGAAAAGAAAAAAAATATCTTCCTAATTATACTCCTCCATTTCGGTTATATGAAGGGTATTAGGAGATCATTTGTTTTCTTCTTCTTGACCTAATTTTGCTCATCATTTCTCTCATCAGAAAATACACACACACGAAAACCCTAATTAATTTGACAAAAAATTTGGGGATCGATTCTAGCAAAATCAAAAGGGCATATCTCATATCGTCTTGGTTGCAACTGATAGGAGAATATCATTGCGATATTGTTCATAGGCCATAAAAGCTAGGACCGAAGGTTATTTCTAATTCTCTACCTTTTGTTTATGTAATTCGTTTTATGACTAGCATTCATCATTATAATTCGTTATAATCCTTAAAATTAAAGGGATGCATACAGATAAATCCCACAAGTGGTATCAGAGCCAAGGCGACGAATTTTATTTTGATGATTTTCATAAAATTGGATGTAAACAATAAAAAGAATTTCGGAAAAAAAAAAAAATTGGTTTCGGCTGAAAAAAAAATTTACCGAGAGGGTTTTTTTTTTAAGCCGTATGTTTTTCGTTTTTTTTTCTTTTGTTTGATGATCTATTTCCATTTTTTTTTCATATTGTTGTTTTAATCAGTTAAAATTATCATATGAAAAATTTATAGATGTTAGGTTTAATGAGGTTTAAATCATAATATAAATGGAAATCGTATCAAGTTGTTGATGATATAAAAATTGTTTTTGCTATATAGTTTTTGGCATATATGGTTAATCATGTTTAATTAATTCATATGCTAATCATGTTCTAATAGCAACTATAAACGATTTTATTCATCGAATTTTTTTGTTTTAGGGCATTTTTGCTGCAAAAGAAAAAAAAGGGGGTTGCTACTGTTTTTTTTGTTCCAGCCGAAAAGAGAAAAAAAAAAGGATTTTCCGGGTTTTTTTTTTTGGGTTTGCTGTAACCAAGAGAAAAAAAGGGTTTTCTGTTTTTTTGGGTTTTGGGCTGTTCAGCCGTGAGCAGCAAAAAGAAAAAAAAAATTTCGTTTTTTTTTTTGCAGCTATGCCGAGAGCTGGAGAATTATAAATTTTTTTTTTTGTTTTTTAATTTGCCGAGAAAAATAAATAAAAAAAAGGGATTTTTGTTTTGTTTGTTTTTGTTTTTGGCCAATTAATTATTGTGAAGCGGTTCATAATTCATAGATACCTAATTATTTTAAAGCAGTTTAGAATATTGATGGATTGAATTCATATTACAAGTTTAATATGAATTAAGTTTGGAATTAATGTGATTAATTGAGGAATTGTCACTTAATTTAATCAGTGAAATAGGTGGTTTGGATAAAATTATTCTACATAATTAACGAACTATGTCTTGTATGTTTAATTTTTTTTAGTTAATGCATTTTATTTTGGTTGATTGAATCGTTGAATGGTTTTATTTACGTATTTTTGCAATCGGTTGTAATTTGTAATACTTAGTGTGGCCTTAGTCAAATTATGTTTTCGTAATGATGGGAACATAATTTTTATGTAATTTGAGATCTCGAATCTCCTTTATTTTTCTTTAGTTTTTGGGTTTTGAAATTAGAATGTAATAAATAGGTTTATTATTTAAATTTATTTATTGTAATTTTTAAAGAAGACTAAAGATGGAGATTGGAGCTCACTCCAGCTATATGGATCAAGATGGAACATCAAGACAAGCTTCTCGGGTCCATGGATAGATTCCAAAGTTGTATTTGTGTTCATTTTGATAGGATAGGCCACACTAGGACTTTATTTTTTTAAGGTTTTACCGTTCTTATTGCTTTTCATTCACATGCTAGTTAATGCATCATATTCCGCCTAAAACCAAACCACCTACTAAAATGCATGAAAATTGACACATATAGGTTGTATGTTAGTTTTCATAGACATACAGATGTCATATGTTTTTAAGCCATCCCCTTAGTTTATTCATTCACGCATGCTAGATATTAGTTCACTTAAAATGAATTAAAATAAAGTTGATGGAATCATCCTCTAAAACGGAAATTGAGATTAGTCTTTATAAGGGCAAACAACTATGAATCCCTTCTTCGTCGGTAGGCATAATATGACCCCTTCTACGTTGGGTAAGTAGTTTATGTTGATTTAGTTTATCTCAACATTATAGTCCGAAGAGTTTCTCGTGATTATGATGGACTAAAGATAGAATTTACTGAAATTTATCGACCAAGAATTATAACAGTAGAATTAGCCAAAAGGTTGGCTTATCAATTTCCAGATAATTGAGTCTTGGGATCATTTATATAATTCTTGAGGAAGGTCAATTGTATAAATGCATGAGTCTTCGCGTTATAACAGTATTACATTAGACTTAAATTAAAATCGATGCACATGCTTATTATTTATTCTTCTTTTCGCAGTGTAGAACACGTTTATTTTACTGTTACAACAAATGGTTGGAAATAACGAAATCCCAATGCCAAGTGCCACACTTGGACGCGAGTCCTGGCTGAAAGTTTGTATGGACAACATGAATCAGTACACGCGACTGAAGAATGATGGGTCCAACTTTGCGGACTGGGAGGCAGCACTACGGAATGCTGCCATTGCTGACGATAAGCTCAAGTACTTAACTGAGCCAATACCGGTTAACCCAGGCCCCAATGCGGGAGTTAACGAGTCACTTGCTTATAGTGTTTTCGTTATGGAAGTGGGTGCGATAAAGAACGTACTCATCTTTGCAATGGAAACCAATTTGCAGAGACGCTTCATTGCCCAAGGTACGAACAAGATTTTCACCACGCTCACTAACGAGTTCTCAATAGCACCTAGGATCGTTACTTATGAGCATACCTGTCGCTTCTTTGATGCGAAACTCCAAAAGGGCCAACCGGTTAGCCCACATATTCTTAACATGATTGAGAATGTCAAGAAATTATAGGCACTTCAAAATCAGTGAGAGCATTGTCATTGACCGAATGTTTCATTCTCTTCACGATGGTTTTGCCCTTTTCAGGGCGAACTACTACATGAATGACTTGAAAAAGAGTCCTCATTAGCTACACTCCCTTCTCGTACAGACCGAGAGGGATATGAAATTGAGTGGGAGCATGAAGCAGGATGTTCTCACGATTTCCAACAAGGGTAAAGGTAAGGGAAAAGCTCCAGGCGACCTAACTGTAGGTAAGCCGAAATTCAAGAAGCCAGGAAATGGTAAGAGTGGGCCTGGTGAGACTAGTGGCTCACAGGGCAAGGCAAAGAGCAAGGGCGGTGACATTGAGTGCCACCATTGTCACAAGACTGGACATTGGAGGAGGAACTGTCCCGTCTACCGTGAGGACATCAAAGCAAGCCGCGTCGTTCCTGTTGGTATGTCATCTTATATTCATATGATTGAGATCTTAACCATGCAAGTTTTGGAACTTGGGTACTTGATACTGGTTGTGGTTCTCATCTGTGTAATCATTTGCAGAGCCTAAGAAATATCACACCTCTCGGAAAGGGTGATGTAGACCTGCGAGTCGGGAATGGAGCCAGAGTTGATGTTGTCTCAAAGGGAACATATGTAATCTAACTCCCTAGTGGTTTTGATTTATTTTTAAATAACTGTTACTATGTACCCAGTTTGTCTAAGAACATTATTTCAGTTTCCGTACTTGATAAAGACGGATTTTCATTTTTAATAAAGGATAATAGCTGTATTTTCTCTTTCAATGAAATTATTTATGGCAAAGCGGTTTCCATGAATGGAATTTACATCTTAGATCAAACCACGGAAGTATTACACGTGAATAATAAGAAATTAAAGGTTGGTGACAAAGATCAAACCTATCTATGGTATTGTCGAATGGGACACATAAATGAGAAACGCGTAAAGAAACTCGTCGATAATGGGACTATTCCCGCATTCGAATTTTCTACATATGGCACGTGTGAATCATGTCACATTGGCAAAATGACTCAAATTTCCTTCAAAGGTGTTGCAATGCGCGCTAGTGACCTATACATACTGATGTTTGTGGACCTATGTCAATTACCGCTAGAGATGGCTATAGATATTTTATCACTTTCACGGACGATTTCAGTAGATATGGATATGTCTATTTAATGAAGTATAAAAGTGAGTCCTTTGAGAAATTCAAGGAATACTAGAACAGGGTTGAAAACCAACTAGGCAGAAAGGTTAAAGCACTCCGTTCAGATCGGGTGGCGAATATCTTTCAAATGAGTTTGTTCAACACCTTAAAGACTGTGCAATCGTTTTGCAGTTAACTCCACCTGGAACACCTCAATTAAACGGTGTGTTCGAACGGCGAAATCGAACCTTACTTGATATGGTTCGATCCATGATGAGTCACACGGTAGTGGATGATTCATTATGGGGTTTTGCTCTTTTGTCAGCTGCTCTTATACTTAACCGAAGTCCGACTAAAGCTGTCGACAAGACTCCGTATGAAATGTGGAAGGGAAAGGTCCCTAACTTGTCCTTTATTCGGGTTTGGGGCTGCGAGGCTTATGTCAAGTTGAGACACGAGGATAAGATCGGCCCGCGATCGGTCAAGACATACTTTATAGGTTATCCAAAAGGAACGTTTGGTCATTACTTCTATTCGCCTATCGAACATCGAGTTTTTGTTGCGGCTAGTGCGACGTTCTTAGAGAAAGAATTTCTCGAGAACAAGACAAGTAATAGAACCTTCGAGCTGTCGGAGATTCCAGAACCAACAACTGAGGAACAGATGGAGGAAGTTGTTCCTCCAACTGATGATACGGTTAAAATTCCTGAGGAACCTAGGAGGTTGGGTAGAGTCTCTAATCCTCCGGACATATACATTGGTATGGTCGAGCAGAATGAAGTTTTACTCCTAGAGAGTAATGAACCCGCTACCTATAAAGTTGCTATGGCCTGTTCCAACTCAAAGCTATGGCTCGAAGCCATGGAATCCGAGATGGACTCCATATATGAGAATGATGTATGGGATCTAGTTGATTTACCAGATACATATAAGGCACGACTAGTGGCAAAAGGTTTCACTCAAGTGCACGGATTGCATTATGATGAGATTTTTGCACCTGTAGTCATGCTACGTTCCATTCGGATAATCTTAGCGATTGCCGCATTTCATGACCATGAAATTTGGCAAATGGATGTGAAAACCGCCTTCTTAAATGGTTATTTGGAGGAAGAGTGGTACATGGTGCAACCCAAAGGTTTCATAGATCCTGAATATCCTAAGAAAGTATGCAAGCTTAAGCGCTCCATTTATGGACTTAAGCAAGCTTCTCAGAGTTGGAATCATCGTTTCGACCAGGTGATAAAAGAGTATGGTTTCACTCGATCGGTCGAGGAACCATGCTTATATATCAAGTCGAGTAGGAGCAAGATTGTATTCTTGATATTGTATGTCGATGACATACTCTTGATTGGGAATGACATTCCTCTCCTATCTTCGGTTAAAGAATGGTTGAAGAACCATTTCCAGATGAAAGATCTGTGTGAGGCACAATGCATTTTGGGAATCCGTATCTACAAAGATAGATCACGACGGACGTTATCACTTAGTCAGGAGTCTTATTTGGATAAGATTCTTGAGAAGTTCAGCATGACCAACTCCAAGAAGGGGAACCTTCCAATGACGTATGGGATGCAGTTGAGCAAGTCTCAGTCACCCACGACACCTGAAGGGATTGAGCGCATGAGTCGTGTTCCTTATGCATCTGCAATAGGATCAATGATGCATGCCATGATATGCACACGTGCAGACGTGGCATATGCATTGAGTATGACGAGTTGGTACCAAAAGAATCCAGGTGAAACACACTAGATAGCTGTTAAAAATATCCTCAAGTACCTACGGAGGACTAAGGATAGGGTATTGACTTATGGAGGCGATACTAAGCTATGCGCAATCGGTTACGCAGATGCTAGCTTCCAAACGGATCGAGATGATTCAAAATCTCAGTCCGGGTTCGTCTTCGCTCTTAATGGTGCTACGGTCAGCTGGAAGAGTTCCAAACAGAGTGTTGTAGCAGATTCTACCACTGAATCCGAGTACTATGCCGCTTCGGAAGCAGCTAAGGAAGCGATATGGATGCGTCAATTCTTACAAGGACTTACGATAGTTCCTAGTTCGAATGACCCGATCAGCATCTATTGTGATAATAGAGGTGCCATCTTCTAGGCTAAGGAGCCAAGGTCTAGCAATAAATCTAGACATGTACATCAGAAAGCTCACCTGATCCGTGATTACGTGGAGCAAGAAGAGATAGTGATTGACAAGATAGCTTCAGATGATAACATCGCGGACCCTCTCACTAAACCGTTGAATTTTCATAAGCATGAAGGGCACGTTATTTCCATGGGAATTAAACGTGTTCCTTAGTTGTAGTAGTCTATTATAGATTTGATACATCATCTTTATCATATACTATTTATAACTTTATCGTTTTTATAATATTTTGTTTTTCATGTGGATTGTACTGACAACATTGAACGCCACAAAGTGAAGTGAATTACATTATATTTGGTTTGGTCCGTAATCACCTTAAAGAGCTGATAACTCTGGCTATTATATTGTGCAGTCGATTGATGGTGGGTTCAATGAGCCATAAGTCAATCGCTTGACTGATCGATCACAGATGCGAGATTATAAGGATACCTTGAGGACAAATTTTTTTGTGACGACGTAATGGAGTCCTAAATGTTTAAAATCATTCGGTGCCAGGTCGTGGATAGGACATCCATTGTGTTTCTAGAGTCGATTCTTTTGACTATCGACTGTCTCTTGATTTTAAGGCAGTTTTTGGGTGACTTTGGTTTCTTTCTCACGGCCTGCCATAACTGCAGGGTAAGTAGATTTTTTCTGGGTCATTTCATATTGTGCTTATATCTGCAGGATTCGAGTTGAGGAAAATATCCAACCTTTATCAGGTATAGTTATTTCTCAGGGCCACTCGAGGAGTTATAACTGAAATGCATGGCCATGCTCAAATGATGATTTGTTTATCAGTTAAGTTACTCTCTAGTCGGGCAAACCACTCTCGATAAAGATCACTTGTAAAATACGACCTTTGTGAATACAGATTTTGCAAATTGTTTTACATTGAGTGGGAGAAATTTTAGGATATGAGAATCGGTTATCGCATATACACTTGTAAGGATAAGTGGGAGTTTGTTGGAACTTGTGTCCTCCACAAATTAGTGTGATAACATTTATAAATCTCTTATAGGTTCACAAGGGTATACTTCGTATTTTATCAGTTGATTAACGATTACCTAATAACGGTTGGCTTGGTAGAAAGTTTGACGTTATTATCATACTGATAGCGGTGATCAACTGGTCCCTAAAAGTCACACCTAAAGGATGTGTTTGAGAGATGTGGTTATGGAAATGTAATCACATTGATGCCTTATATGACTAAAAAGTTAGTCAATGTGTTGATGAGACGATTATTTAATGCCGATTAAATAATATTAGCTAAGACGTATTAACTGTCAATCGTAAATTGAATATAATATGTTATATTTAATTATTGTATATAATGTTAGCTTAAACGAATTAAGATGTTAATTCGTAATTAAACATAAACGGTTATATTTACTAAGCAAATTATAAATATGCGATATTTATGGTTAATGTATATATTATACAATATTGTCACAATATATGTTGACAGACTGTATTGATATATCGACTGCAAACTGTTAAAATTGGACTTATTAATACATGTCAATATATATGATGATTTATAAATAATACACATAATATACAATTAAAACAACAACTAAAAATAAGAAGATTATATTCTAATTTTGATGGTTGGTATTTTCGGTCAAACCGAATTAGAGGAAAGAAAAGAAAAAAAATATCTTCCTAATTATACTCCTCCATTTCGGTTATATGAAGGGTATTAGGAGATCATTTGTTTTCTTCTTCTTAACCTAATTTTGCTCATCATTTCTCTCATCAGAAAATACACACACACAAAAACCCTAATTAATTTTACAGAAAATTTGGGGATCGATTCTAGCAAAATCAAAAGGGCATATCTCATATCGTCTTGGGTGCAACTGATAGGAGAATATCATTGCGATATTGTTCATAGGCCATAAAAGCTAGGACCGAAGGTTATTTCTAATTCTCTACCTTTTGTTTATGTAATTCGTTTTATGACTAGCATTCATCATTATAATTCGTTATAATCCTTAAAATTAAAGGGATGCATACAGATAAATCCCACATTGGTATGGCAAGATTGTGGATTTGAGGTTCTTTGTTGACTTCTTGAAATTTCAAGAATGGGAGAAAGTCTATCGCTTCTCGGGACCGGTTTATCCCATTGAGGTAATTCAGTTTTATGCTTTGATTTCAATTAAAGACGGAGTCCTGCATGCCATGGTGAATGGCTATAAAGTCACCATCTCCTTTGATAGCTTTTGCACTATGTTTTCCGTCCTTAATAAAGGGATGATGATAAACCCAAGTGCAGAGTGGGAAGGTGTGACGGATGAAGAGAAGTTGGAAATTAAGAAAGATTTTGATGACGGTGTAACGGGAGATAGCAATGTGTTAGCAGGTTCCTTTTCGCCAAAGATGAAGTTCTTCTTTAAGTTTTTATGGAATACAATTATTCCGAGGAAAGGAGGATGGGATAAAGCCTCAAGTTATGAAATAGTGACAGTTCACCCATGGCTAGAGGGCAAGAAGGTAAGTCTTCCTTTTATTGTCTTTTCTTGTATTATTCAAATGAGTGTCACCGTCACCAAAGAAAAGATTTGTACTACCTTATATTTGTATTATGGGATGTTGATTTCTCGTCTTTTGGTGGACAAAAGAGTAGTGAATCCCGCGAGTTATGGTGTTAAGGCTAAGGATGAGATGTGTGATAAGTACTTTAAATTGATGGGTATTGCCATGGTTGGTCCGGAATTAGTGTTTCAATCTAAGACTACTCCGGATGAAAAAGTGTCTGATGGGTGTTGGCGGTTGTTGTGGCTAAGTTGGACTCATGTATGACAATTATTAATGCGAAGTTAGAGGCCCAAGCTACAGCCTTCGCCACTTTGGTCTCTGCTTTGAGTGGTGGGGCCGTGAATTATGGGGTTAGTAATGACGATGTATTGGCTTGGATGAGGGGCTTGGAACGGCGTGTTATGATGATGGAGAAGTGTATGAGTGAGCTTCGTCATGAGGTAATCCGTCAAGGTCACCGTATGGACTTTTTGGTTACTCAAGGTGGCTCGTTGATGAAGGATGGAAAAAGTGTTCGGGTGGAAGTAGCTACGGTGTTGGAGGTAACAAAAGCATTGTCATTGAAGGTTCTTAATTTCGACACTTGCCTCACCGTACAGGCTAACCATGTTCAATCTTATTTTGATCGTCTTTATTCCCTCGAGTTTCGTACCTGTCTCGGTTATGTGAATCGAAATATGGTGAACCACAAAATCCCTTGAGCCCATTCTCGTCCTATCATATGCCCTATCTCCTTTACTTTTGTTGGACATTATTTTGGTAATTGGTCAATTCGGCCCATATTGGCATTAAACCCTTATTCGGCCCATTGGCATAATACTTCTAATCTTGGTTTGTATTAGACATATTATAATTTGCATGCTTGTCGTAGAATAATTTCTCGCTTTATAATATGTGTTTCGATTTATATTTCTTTCTTCGGTCGATATTATTCTAGTCATTTTTTTTTGTTCTCGTCTTTCCGATGATGTCAAGATGGGAAGAAGTGACCTTGATTTGGTATTTGCCTAAGCCTGCTCCTTAACAAGACCTTTAATCTCTTAAGGTCCTTAGGTGCTATAACCTTGAAGATAAATAGTTTGTTCTTGCGTTCAACTTACTATAACTTTGTTGGTGTTTTGTTGAGGGGAAACTTAACCTCAGTCACAAATCATAGAGGCTTGTCATCATCAAAAAGAGGGAATTTGTTAGTCTATATAGTTATATGTTTATGTTTTGGTAATGACAAGTGTGCTTTATAATATATATATCTGTTGCTTGTAATCGTTTGTTTAGTCTTGATTAGATTGAATAATGTTACAATATAGGCAAGCATTGTTATAGTAGCCTTCCCTATAACTTTCAAGATATGTGACGTAATATTAAAGTAAAGTTATAGTTGACTGGGCCATAACTCTGAAGGTTCATAAAGCACTTTTGATGATAAAGACAAGTATAAGCATTAGGAAGCTCTACATGAAGAGCTTATGATCAAGATGAAGAGATGATCAATTTACTGAAGATCTCTAGGAAGATTAGCTAGTATAGGTCATCATTCAATAACGGTATTTTTAGAAGTAATATTGGCAAATTAAATTTATAGCTTTTTTACCTACTCCCTCCATTCACCTCCACTTTACAAGTTTCTCTTTTGCACACTATTTACAAGCGGTCATTCAACTTCAATTTCTCTCGATACATAAGTGAAAATATATTCATGTGGGATCTTATTTGATTCGTGTTTAAGAGTACATTAAAAATATCTAACTTTTATAAGTTTTGCAAATACGTAGCTAAAGATATTTATCGCGTAAAAGCTGCATTGGCAAACGTGATATAGCAAATTTGTAAAGTGGAGTTCAATGGAGGGAGTATAACTTTACTTATCTAGCTTATAGTTATAGTTGTTTCACCTATAACTTTGAGCTGGTATATGAAGAATATGATAGGAGTTTCAAAATAGATTTTTCCCTATTCTAAGTTTAAAATCTTTCAAAAGAAAACGTGATTATAGTAGAATGTGGATTGAGCTTGGTTGAATCGAATAAATCTACGATTATCCTATTGATTAGTAAAACAACGTATGCGTTGTGATGCTATCTAGGGTTTTCTATTTATTATTATCCAAACCCTAATTTAATCCATCTAATCTCATATCTCACTAGGGTTTCGTGAAGAGGAATTGGGCCTATAAGCCGTTTTCTTTTATACATGAAAATCCCTTATGCAAGATAAGAATTTGAGTAAATGTCAAGATAATATTTGTTAGAGATATTTTATCTCCTTATATCATCTTAATTATATTTTTTTTATCTTCTAAGATATTATTGGATAAAATAAAAGAGGATTTAATTCTTTTCTTGTGGAAGACTCCACGACACTCATTAAGGTTTCGACTAAACCCTAGGTCTCTTCTCTACTATATATACACACTAGTACTTCAACATTTGAAACTAACTTCTCATGCTATAAAATTCTTTTACAAATAAATTGAGTAAACTTTATATTTAATCGAGTAAACATATTTTGTTTTGCATAAGGATACTTTTAAGAAAAGTCATTCTTCATTTTGCCAATTATTTCTAAGAATTACGCTATTGTATAATAGTGTTTAGGTTAGTTCTTATAGGTTCAACTGTGTGCACATCAAAAGAACAATCAAACACTTTCTTATTAGTGTAAGATAAGTCGAGTATTTAACGATACTCATAGTGAGTTACAACTAGAGTTAGTTGTATGAGTGGGCTGATAATTTTGTAATCCTTAGAAAGGTACTAAAATTATTAATCGAGAATAGTGGGCGTAGGTTTTGACTTGTGAAACTGAACCAATTCAAAAACCCACTTGTCTCTTGCATTCTTTCCTTGTTTTGTTTTTTACTTTTTGCAACGTTCATTGATTAGTCGAGTTTAATCCATAAACATCGAATAATATATTGACATACTCGCTACATACGAACAATTGAAAAAGTGGCGATACTTTATTATACTCAATTCACCCCCCCCCCCTATTGAGTATTTCAGATCGATAGACTCTTTAATGCATTTTTCCCGTTTTATCAACTTATGCACTTAAACAAGCACGATCTATCAGTAGAGGCCACTAACGCAGGCGGGATTGGGTGTTCGATTAAGAAGCTTCCCAATACGTGCCCTCAACCCTTACTCAAAACCATTGGATAGTGGACGACCTTATCCATGGCAACGAGAGTCATTCTAGTGATAGGATGCGAAAGGGGGACGAGTCCTTATCTTTAGTATCTATGTCAAACACCGCTTTTTGATTAAATTGACCGATGTAAAATATGGATTCGAACAGTTTCCAAGCATCCCATATTTGCTTGGTGGCGACTCCGAACTTCTCTACATCGATTCGAGACCTTCATCGAGACGAAACCGACCGATCTAAAGCGTTCCGGTCGAAAGCATTTCTACGTCACCTAATGTGACTTTATAGACCGCCGTATGTCCAAAGATCGGCGTGCGTGTGGCCTATCTCCACACAAGTACCTCACACATAAAGACTAACTAAAACTCGCACTAAAACATAACATAACTCGGGTTGTCACATTCCTTCTCCCTAAAAAGAAGGTTACGTCCGCGTCACCTAACTTATAGCTAATCAAATAGATACAGATACTTCTCCTTCATTTTATCTTCTGCCTCCCATATGGCTTCGTCGACATTATGGTTAGACCATAAAACTTTCACCAGCATAGTGTCGCCATTTCTAGTTTTGCGCACTTTCCTATCCGAGATATCATTTTCAACTTCCACATAGGTTAGTGACTCATCCATCTCAACTGTTTTTGGCTCAAGGACGTGAGATGGATCACTGACATACTTCCTTAGCTGTGAAACACGGAACACATTATGGACTCTATCAAAAGCCGGCGGTAATGCCAAATGATAAGCTGCTTCTCAAACTCTGTCTAGGATCTTATACAGTCCTATATACTTCTAGCTCAACTTACCCCGTTTCCCAAATCACATGACACCCCTCATTAGTGACACTTTCAGCAAAATTTTGTCACCCACTGCAAATTCAATGTCATTTCTCTTTAAATCAGCATAATCCTTCTTACGGTCTTGTGCAACTCTCATCTTCTGGCAAATAATATGCACTTGCTCTACCATTTCCTGTATCATTTGAGGTTTTAAGACCACTGAGTCAGTCACATCATCCCAACACACATGACTCCTACATTTCCTCCCATACAACGTCACAAATGGCGCCATCCTGATACTAGAATTGTAGCTTTTATTGTATGAAACTTCTATTAAATATAGCCTTTTCTCCCAAGACCCACCAAACTCTGGCACAGAAGCTCGTAGCATATCCTCTAAGGTCTTAATAGTCCTCTCTTTTTGTCCGTCTGTAGCTGGATAGAAAGTAGTACTCATCTTCAGTGTAGTACCTATAACACTCTACAACTCTTGCTAAAACTTAGAAATAAACCTCGAGTCTCTATCAGATACGATGTCTTTAGGTACGCCATGTAGCTTTACAACATTGTTACAATAAGCTTTAGCTAGCTTCGCTTTGCTCCATGTATCATTCATTTGAATGAAGTGACCAATCATAGTAAGATGGTCAACTACCACCTATATCATATTATTCCCCTTCTCCGTACGAGGCAAGCTAACTATGAAATTCATGGAAATTGCTTCCCATTTCCATTCAGGTACATCTAAAGATTGCACCTTACCTTGTGGTCTCATATGCTCCTCCTTTACTCTCTAACAGGTTAAACATCGAGCTACAAACTATGCAACCACTTTCTTCATACTAGGACACTAGAAGGTTTTATTAAGGTCCTTGTATAGCTTATTTCCTCCCGGATGCACATAATAAGGAGTATTATATGCCCCAGTTAAAATATTCCACTTTAGTACTTCATCCTATGGCACACACCATCTTCCCTTAAACCTCAAGCTTCCATCTTCATGAATTTTGAACTTCGATGGTTCCCCTTTCTCAATATTGGCGCGCCAACCGGCCAACCTAGAATCAAAATTATGCTTTTCACGAATTTCTACATAATGTTCTGGTTCAACTGTCAGATCAATCACCACATCTCCCTTCCTGATCATAGAAATACCCATCTTTACAACTTCATCACGCAACTTGACTCGTGAAATAGCCATACACAAGACATGGACATATTTCCTGATTTATGCATCAACTAACACATTTGCTTTTCCCTCTTGATAGACAATCTCCATGTCGTAATTGCTAATCAGCTCAATCCACCCTATCTCATATTAAGCTCTTTCTGCCTATAAATATATTTCAAGCTCTTATGATCAGAAAATATCTTGAAGGTAGCGCAATATAAGAAGTGTCTTGGCAGCTTAAGTGCAAATACCACAGCTCCCAATTCCAAGTCATGAGTTGGATAGTTCTCTTCATAAGGCTTCAATTATCGCGAAGCATACGCGATCACATTACCATTCTGCATAAGTACATAACCCAATCCGTTCTTATATTTGCCAGTATACGCCTCAAAATCCTCACTCCGTTCAGACAGTGCTAGGATAGGTGCGGTCGTCATACGATCTTATAGTGTCAAAAATGCTGTTTCGATAACCTCATCCCATGTAAACCTGTTTTCTTTTCTTATCAGCGCGGTCAACGTTTTTGCTATCTTAGAGAAGTCTTTGACAAATCTCCTGTAATAGCCATCTAGACCCAAGATACTTCTTACCTGAGCAACGTTTTTTGGCGCTTCCCATTAAGTCACTGCTTCAATCTTGCTAGGATTTAGGGAAACAACTTCTTTTAACACCACATGCCCCAGAAAGGCATAGTCCTCCCTGCTATTAGAAACTACCAAAGTATCATCGACAAAGATAACGACGAATTTGTCAAGATACGGACTAAATACCCGGTTTATGAGATCCATAAACACTGCCGGTGCATTAGTTAACCCAAATGGCATGACCACGAATTCGTAGTTTCTATATCTAGTTCTGAATGCTATCTTCGGTATATCCTCATCTTTTATTCTCAACTGGTGGTATCCGGACCTTAAGTAAATTTTAGAAAATACACCATCTCCACTCAACTGATCAATGAGATAATCAATGCGCAGTAATGGATACATGTTCTTGATCGTGACATTGTTCAACTCTCTGTAGTCGATGCGAAACCTTAGACTCCCATCTTTCTTCAGTTAGATTCATATACCTATTATTATACATCTCTAATAGTGAACTAATTAACATATTAATATGAGTTCATTAGATCTAGTGCATGCATAACTAAATAAGTGATTAAATGAGAAAAACAATGCTCTTTACATTGTTAAGTGGCTCGAAAAATGGGCACAAATAAGGTCACCTTCCTTATTTGTTCTTGAGTTGAAATGTAATGGATGATCCTCCAAAATCCCAATGTAGAGATCCTCCTCTTGATTGCACCCAAAACAAATCCCTTAAACTAATATATTAATTAACTAGATTAATACACTAGTATCCTTAAAATGATTCTAATAATATTCTTATTACTACACTAGTAATCTAATATTGTGATTAGAATTTAGGATGAACAATGTTTTGATTTTTCTAAAATTAGTTTAGAGAGAAGTGGGAGAGAAGGAGGTAAGAATGCATGTAAATAATGAATGGATGAATGAATAGCAAAATAGAGAAAACAATTTCTCTAATTTTACTAAGAGGAGCCTGTTTTGGAGAGCACCCAAAGCCAGTGCATGGCTCTTACATTAGCTTTTGTTCTTCACAACAAATAGCATGTGTAAGACTAGCTAGAGTACGTGTGTAAGGCTAGATAGACTAGGTTTGATTATATATATTTTATCTCATAAAGTAAATCAACCACAATCCACTACTACCCCCTCCATTTCGGTCCATATATATAAAATGGACTACCATTTTATTTTGTCAATTTGTCATTTGTCACACAATATGTCACATGTAGTATGTTACATGGTATTAATTAATTTAATGCATATTTATCAAATAAATATCATTTTATAAATTAATTAAATTACATACAACAAATTGACTAGTGATTCTTGATCACATAAATAAAATGGGTCATATAATTATAATTCACAACATATTGTAATTATAATTAACCATTCATTCTTATCTCAATTGTTTCACAAACAATAATCGATTTCAGTAATAAAGTATTTCAATCACTAAAATAAATATTATTTAATCAAATTATAATAAGATATAAATATTCTCTCTCACAAATTAAATTGTTCAATTTTAAGGAATTGATTAACTTGTATCGTCATATAATTAATCAATTTGTCTATTAAGGGAATTTGTCTTATAGTTGTGACCTTAAGGGATCAACTGATCACCACCGTCAAACAATAGTAATGTCAAACTCTAATTAGCCAATCATTACTGATTAATGTTGATCATTTGACTATATAAATGAATCATCTCTTACGTATTCTTAATATGAGATTTGATTATGATATTAAATCATGTGATCGCACTATTGTTGAGGACACATACTCCAACAATCTCCCACTTGTCTGAGACAAGTGTGTGTCACCAATTCTCTTGTCCTATTACAATCTCCCACTCAATGCAAGGTGTCTCGCAGGTCGTACTTGCATTTGATCATATCTTGAGTGGTTTCCTCTATCGGGAGAGTAACCGTTTGATCGGAATTATCTACCGTAAATACCTTCCGAGCGTGGCCACGCATTTACAGTTCACTACTCCTCGAGGGGCCTTTAGATTTCAAACAACCCTAACAAGGGGTGGACAATTCCTATTGCACTATTCCCTTCGTTTAGCCACAGTTCTTCATAAACCAAAATATACTCATTGGACCTAAGTTACGACAGTCGTATAGCATAAATCAAAGCCAATCAGAAATTTGTGCCAACTAGGGCGAATAGTCTCTAGTCAAAAGAATTGACTCATAAGAATACTATAGTAGCTCTTGCCACGACCAGACTTTATGAATTACCAGAACTTTATAAGCGGTCACTGCCCGGCAGAGTGTCCCATACAGTCTGTCTATGCGATCGACTAGTCATCCCATATGACTCTATGACAATTGAACTTGCCATCAATCGCATCACACCCTAGTTACTTTGAGACGTCACCTCCTTTAAGTAACTAGGGACGAATACTATGTCAATCCAGTTCACTTCAATGGGGTTCAATTTGTCTCAACAACCCATTTGGTTTTAACAAAGTAATGGATGGGTTTAAAGAAACTCAAACGATAAATGCGATTATCATATGATTAGTCAATACACTATTACTACTTCATATATTGTAATCTATAGTTTACATTTTACACTAGTTGAAATGCAATAAAAGCTTGGCAAGTGGATATACCATATATCCATATATTCCAACTTTATTAATTGTGATTTCCTTCTATTCAATGTTATTTCTAATAGCATGAATTTATCTAAGTATCTAGTCTTCTTACTAGACTTGGGCTCTTTAGCTTGAAAGATGCTCACACTGTTATCATATAACTTATGATAAAGTCTTTGGTAGATGGATTCACTCTCATTCCCTATGTTGACCATTTTATCATAATTTACTTAGATTCCTTTTGTAGAATTTGCAATGTACAAAACTAAAACACTTCTCTAGTCTCTTACTACTAAGTCAATAGAAACAGCCTAGGATTTCGACAAATCCTTTTCTGTTTGGAAACTAAAGTTTGTGCAACCCTTCAACACATAACTTAATATATCATCCAAACATAAGAACGAATCCTCAATTTTTCTCAAGAATCATAAAGGGTATTTATTAAGGCTTTCACAAGACCATCTTATGAATTAACTTGTTATTTACTTATTATGCTCTAAACATATGATTCATCATGGCATGTGCATTTGATGGCATAATCGTTCTAATGGCGGAAACACTAGCAATCGATTTAATATAATCAACAATTATTGGGTTTCGTGAATGACTATGACTCTATCATAGCAATTCCACTTTCATCAACATAAATAACCTACTCAACTTTGTTAATGTTAAACAGATATAAAAGATCTTATCATCATAAGACTCTCAACTCTATGCCAATATTCTCTCGAATTTAACACGTAGATTTGGAAATCTAGAATACATTACACCTTTTCCTAGTCTCCCAATAACTCTTTCACAGAGTAGAGCTTGGTACATTATTCTCAATAAGTAATATGTTATCAACATATAAGACATAGGAAAAATAGCTTTGGCTCCCACTTAACTTCATGTATAAACATTATTCTTCAACAATGTGAATGAAACCATTCCCAATTATCACATGAACGAAAAGTATAATCCTTTGATGCTTGCTTAAGGCCATTCTAGGATCAATTAAGAAAGCATTGCATAATATATTAGGATTCTCAGATCTTTATCTAAGGTTTTGTGTTCCAAACATATTCTTCTCTAAATTCCCATTTTAGAAAAGCGAATTTTTAATATCATTTATCATTTTTCATCAAAATGAAATGTGGCAATTCCTAACATAATTTATCTTGATTAACATCTTCATGTCAATCTAGGCTCTTAGATACTCTAAAGCTCTATTTACTTTAAGGAGACCATCGCCTTAAAGTAAATCTATTCTTGAGTAACAATCTTTAGATTGTAATGCTATGGCTCGTATGCAACAAGGTCGATTTGGGACAAGGTCATAATACCATTACTTTCAAAAAGCAACATATTAACAATAAGACATGTGTACTTTACTTCCACTATATCTTAATAGATTATAGTTCCATTACTTTCAAAAACTAATACAATTATTTTCAAAAAGCAACATATTAACTATAAGACATGTGTACTTTACTCCCACTCTATCTCAATAGATTATAGTTCCATTACATTAAAAATGTAACACATTAACTATAAGACATGTTTGTGACGATCTACTCCCACTTTATCTCTTAGAAATATATCTATCTTGTTAAGACATAGCTTTGGGAGTTACAAACATATATGGTGAGGTAATAGAAGTTTGCTTAGACTGACGTGTTAGTACATAAAAGACCAGCTCTTTTATGGCAGCTTGATTCATGTCATATGCGAGTCTGATCCATGTAATTTTTTAAATAGACTCTCTATTTTAGGTATCTCCTGGTTGACCCTTCGTTTTTAATAACATGTCCGTTTTGGATTGCAAATTCCCAAAATTGAGTTCGATAACTCAAACCGACTCATATTAGGTTGACCTAATCGAAAAAGGCCAAATGTGCAAATCATTTGGATCACTTGTTATGAGTCTTTTGGATTGTATGTTATAGATATCTTCAATTGAGTCGGCAGTGTCTAAAACATGAATACCATTGATAGAAGTGGCTTGGCTCACAGCCAAGTCATATTCAACAAAATACAACAATTATTTTTGATGGCGAAAGAAAAATCCTTCCATATCTAACATAGAAATGGAAACAATGTTTTAGATAAAATAGGTACATGATCACAATTATGTAGATGCACCTTAAAATCACTTAGTTAAGGCAATCACAAGAGTTCGCTTTGAAATGGCGGCTACTCTAGTTCCGTTTGCGAATTGGAGATCTATGTTACCCTTGCTAAGTGCTTCCACACTCCTTAACTCTAACTGTACTAACAAGTCCAGCTTTTATATCTTCCAAATACTTGGGGCAATTTCACTTCCAATGGCCCCTGACATTACAATAATGACATTCTTCGTTGGATTGAGCACCGTTCTTGGTTTTGGTTGTGGTAGTCTCATTATCTACTTCCAATTCAATATCAGGTTTGGGTTTCTTACCCTTCTTTGCCTTTCCTTTATAAATACCATTACTCCTTTCAGTTGCAAGGACACTCTTGCTAGAACTCCCACTCAATTTGATATTTATCCTTGCTTCTACAAACAAGGATGCCTCAGAATTAGTGAGATTTTCTTCACAAGATTCTCTTACCAAAAAGGTGGGTATTAATATGGGGGTGGGAGGTGTGGAAGTGGTAGAGTATCAAAGATTTCTATCCCGACCAAAGTCAAAACGTAATTCTTTAATCGTATCATTGCCATACTCAGAGCATTTTTCATCGAATGATTGGAGCCACAAATTAATGGTGATTGGTGTAAGAGTATTAGATGAATCCATTGCGGATAAATAACTACATAAACGGAAATGAAGGAAATAATTAACATTTATCGTTTTAAAACTTGTAACTAATATAAACAAGTATAACATTTATAAAGTGACCTCTACCCAACTATTATAAATGATTCCGAGATCAAAATTCATATCAACTCGGGCACGATGAACCGATTAGTCCCTAATCAATATAATTCGGTGGATTAACTCTTTAATCGATTCTACTTCTAGAACTCTCGGTCGATAAAATTACTTTAATATTTATCTTAAGCTCGGAACACATGCGGCTACGGTCGCGAATACTTCCGTTGAGCTCATCCAAATTTCGATGTAATAACGATTTATTACCCACTTACCCAACGTAACAAGTTTAGCACCCCGGTGAGCCGAGCCTACTTCCTTAAGAAATTGGGATTCAATGTCAGAAACTTAGTTTAACTATTTTTAGCATTTTAATTTCCATTTTAGTCATAAAAATGTAATTAAATCACTAAAAACATTAAAATGAGCAATAAAATACCATAAATCATAAAAATGACATAAAAACATTTTAGGACCAGAATATATAACATTCATCATGATTTCGTGATTTTATCTAATTAATCACAATTTTTTAGTTTTAATTAAGTTACTAATAACTCGAAAAAACTATAAATCGGTTATGCATGCAATATCCTATGCTCTGATACCAATTGTTAGGTTCATATACCTATTATTAGACATCTTTAATCGTGAACTAATTAATATATTAATATGAGTTTATTAGATCTAGTGCATGCATAACTAAATAAGTGATTAAATGAGAAAAACAATGTCCCATACATTGTTAAGTGGCTAGAAAAATGGGCACAAATAAGGTCACCTTCCTTATTTGTTCTTGAGCTTCAATATAATGGATGATCCTCCAAAATTCCAATGTAGAGATCCTCCTCTTGATTGCACCCAAAACAAATCCCTTAAACTAATATATTAATTAACTATATTAATAAACTAGTATACTTATAATGATTCTAATAATATTCTTATTACTACACTAGTAATCTAATATTGTGATTAGAATTTAGAATGAACAATCTTTTGATTTTTCTAAAACTAGTTCAGAGAGAAGTGGGATAGGAGGTAGGAATGCTTGTAAATAATGAATGGATGAATGAATAGCAAAATAGAGAAAACAATTTCTCTAATTTTACTAAGGGGAGCCGGTTTTGGAGAGCACCCAAAGCCAATTTCGGTCCATATATATAAAATGGACTACCATTTGGGTCCATATATATAAAATGGACTACCACTTTATTTTGTCAATTTTTCATTTGTCACACAATATGTCACATGTAGTATGTTACATGTTATTAATTAATTTAATGCATATTTATCAAATAAATATCATTTTATAAATTAATTAAATTACATACAACAAATTGACTAGTGATTCTTGATCACACAAATAAAATGGAACATATTATTATAATTCACAACATATTGTAATTATAATTAAACATTCATTCTTATCTACATTGTTTCACAAACAATAATCTATTTTAGTAATAAAGTATTTCAATTACTAAAATAAATCTTATTTAAACAAATTATAATAAGATATAAATATTCACTCTCACAAATTGAATTGTTCAATTTTAAGGGATTGATTAACTTGTATCGTAATACAATTAATTAATTTGTCTATTAAGGGAATTTGTCCTATAGGTGTGACCTTAAGGGATCAGCTAATCACCACCGTCAAACGACAGTAATGTCAAACTCTAGTTAGCCAATCATTACTGATTAATGTTGATCAGTTGACTACATAAATGAATCATCCCTTACGTATTGTTAATATGAGATTTGATTATGATATTAAATCATGTAATCACACTATTGTTGAGGACACATACTCCAACATCTTCTTCACAGAAAGAACTGGTGCACCCCAAGGCAATACGCTCGGTCTGATGTACCCCTTGTCTAGCAACTCCTCCAACTTATTCTTTGATTCCTCGAATTCTTTAGGTCCCATATGGTAAGGGTCCTTAGAGATAGGTCCCGTACCAAGATTCAACTCCACACTAAAATCCAGGTCCCTCTTTGGTGGTAAACCCAGAATCTCTTCAGTAAACACACCTGTGAACTTAATCACCACAACTATATTGGTGGCACTTGGTAGCTCGACATTCGTGTCCCATACGTGACATAAGATCATTAGACATTTCTTCCTCAAACAGGATTTCAAAGTGATCGTTGAGATTAGCTTCATTTTCTGCTTAACTAATAAACCCTTATAAGATACTCTAACTCCTTTAGTGTTGGAGTGAGTGTCCTCCACAATAGTGCGTCTACCTAATAAATCTCGTACAAGGAATATCATGGATTTATTTTTGTATATATTTGTCAGTTGATCAATGATACGTGCAATTTATATACTATTTTTTGTCTTTTATTGCATGCATTTATATGCCTTTTTGTATAGTTATGTATTGCAAAATGCCCCGAATTGGCTACTTTGGTTTGTTTTGTCTAATTTGCAGAAATGAACCTGAAAGTGGTAAAACCGCGCCTTATTCGTCATGTTTAGCATGCATTATAAGGAGACGGGAGATATTGGAGCAAGAGTCAAGCCTTGGAGTAAGAGAAGGATGGTCATTTGACGCTGCCAAAGACGAGTTAGAGGCAGACTTGGTGGAAATGCACTCGATCGAGAGGACTTGGGGGTCGATCGAGTGGCTTGGCTGACACGAGGATTAGAACTTGTGATTCTATCTCCTCGATCAAAATGGTGATTACTGGAGTTCCTCGATCGAGAGCTTTATCTGCTCGATCGAGAGGAAATGCTGGAGAAGACCTCGATCGAGTGGTCTGAATCCACTCGATCGAGAGGATTATTAACTTTTGTGGGTTTACTAAGCCCGTGTTGTTTTATTTTTTTAAATATTACGCTTCCTTATATAAGAAAGTCGTAATTAGGTTTTTAATCATCTTTTCACATACTTTCTACTGCTTAAACTTCTGAAACTCTTAATTACTCTTTCCTTGACTGCTTAATCTCTTTACCTTTTGTTTGCTTTGTGGATTGTTCTCTACGCCGGATTCATAAAGATTGTAATCATTCTTCTGCTCTTCTTAATCTTAATACTTGTTTGCTTTAATTCTTGTTGTCTGTTTATTACTTTTGCCCTAGTTTTATTTATGCTATATTGTTATCATTTCATTATGTCTTTCATTAGCATTCTTATCATTATTATTGTTGACACCCTTAATAACATGAGTAGCTAATCTTCTCTATGTTAGGACTAGGGAATCCATGGTAGGATTGTGACGATGTAGCGAATAGGCTACATAATATACATGTGAGAATCTGTCCCCATAGCAATTTAATTGTAACATCAATTTAGTTGAGTGCACGCTTCTAAATTAAATTAATCTGGTTAACTTTACTCCTGGATCGGAAGATTGGAATAAATAGACCTGCTATGAACAGTAGACTACCCTAATGAGGACGGAAGTTAAGTTAGTGGAAATCCGGGATAGAAAGTGGACCGGAAGAACCTTTTCCTTATCCTTCTCACAGTAGATTGTCTAGGCTATTTGCAACTGAGTCGATAGACTATCATGGTGAACCGAAATCCTAGCATACTTTCTCTTATTTGATCACTCCTATCGTATTTTCTCACTTTTATTGCTCTCATTTTATTTCTCTTTCCTTTAATCTTTAGTAGTTTAGAAATCAAATTAAAACCCCACCATATTGTGACTCAAATAGACAGACCTTTAGACAGATATCTTGCCTCCCTGTGGAGAATCGACCCTACTTATCACTAGCTTCCGTTAGCATATTTAGGTTTATTTTTGGTACATAAACGACAGTATCAAATTTTGGCGCCGTTTCCGGGGAAGGCAATAGCCATATCTGCCTTTTGTTTCGTTTATTTTTATCCGTCTCAGGGAATTTTTATTCCTTGAGACAGTTCCCACTTATTTCTTTCAGTGTTGTGTATGCCCAGGTCAAACAGGTCGAAATTAGTCCCAGCTGATCCTGAGCCAGAGAGATTTTTCGGCATAGACTCCGTCTGCAAAGAAAAATTCAAAAGGAAGACTTGAGTACTTTCGAACCCGAGCTACAACATTTCCTTTTCGCAGAAAACCCGTTTTTGATGAAGACAATCTCATTTCTGCTATCAAGCCAGTAAAGATGCCTAACATAGGGATTCACTCAGAACCCACAGCTGCCTCAATTCCCAAAGGTTTCAAGCTCTCAACTGAGGATGGTAACACTTTTGATATCCGTCCTGATGCGTGTCCTAAATATGATGTTTTACACCCTATTTTACACGCATTTCAGAGCTCATTTGTGTAGTTTAAGCTACCATTTTCCCTGTTTTCGTCTACTTTCGTATTTTCATGTAATATTGCAGATTATTGCGGAAATGAATAGATATCAAGCCGAATCCGTCCCCGAGTACTAGGCATTGCATTCGAAGTGAAGTATTTACTCGGGAAGCGAACTTGGTGCGCATTTCGAGGCCTAAAAGACAACTTTATGAAGAATTTAGAAGCAGACTACCAGCTATAGTGGTCGTTCGACTGATGCCTATGGTCGATCGACCAGAGCATGACTTACAGAAGCTACTATTCAGCGTATTCCAGTCGATCGACTGAGCTGCATGGTCAATCGACCGAACAGTTAATTTTGACGTGAATAAATAGAACGAGAAGTTAGAAGCCCATGGTAATTAGGTTTTAGGAAATAAGAATCACATGGTATTCTTATATAACGTAGCTTTAGGTTTTAGTTTGGATCATCCAGTTTTATCATCAAGTTCTTAACATACAATTCGATAGTCATTAGTTTAGATTATTTTTCGTCAATAGAGTATACTTTTTGCATTCGGTTTTGATCTTTCCTCTTCAATTCTCCATACTGTATTTTCTGTTCCTTCGTTTAATACTCGCTGCTTTAATTCGTTCGTAGTATAGAATTGTTAGGTTAGAATTCCCAAAGCCAATTATCGTTTTATGTTAATTGTTCATTTAATTAATTTAAGTATGAATTTGAATGCTTTAATTTTTGATTTTATTGCTGTCATTATTTCTAGTATGAGTAGCTAAATATCCTGTGCTAGGATGTAGGGGATCTGTAGGGTAGGCGACATTAGAATTAGGAAGACCTAGATCGCGCCATGGTCGATCGATCGACCTACCTAGTCGATCGACCGGCTCCGTGAGTGTTACTTCGTTTTAACTAATTTAATTGCTATATTTGACGAATCGAGTTCACGCGACTAGTTGAATGCCTAGGAATTGACCGACCCAATAATGATCGAAAGATAGGGGAGGGAAATAGACTACCTAATTAAGACGACTAAATTAACAAGATCTAGAGATAAGTTAATTTGGACTTTAAAATCACTTTTCAGGACGAAAGTTAGCATTAGTGATATTAGGTACCTGTAGCGAGATCGAAAGATGCTACATGTTAAGAATGGACCGAGAGGACTTCTTATTTTTCCCGTCTCACGTGAGTGTTTTAGACCTACCTAGTGTACTGCCGCCGAAACTATAGTGAACCGATCATCTTAGTACCCTTTTAATATTCGATTTCATTTACTTCTTTTATTAGCTCGTTTATTTGTCTTAGCGTTGTTGCCTTTAGCTATAGATCACTCAAAACAAACCCCCACTCATTTGTTACTTTAAGACTAAAATCAGACAACTAATAATTGCATCGCCTCTCTGTGGTTCGACTCTGACTGCCACTAGCTATAGTAGTAGTTTGGAAATATAAATTTATCTTTGGTACTCTACGACAATATCAAATTTTGGCGCCGTTGCCGGGGAGGCAACGCTAGTTTTAGTTGCTTTTATTTAGTTTATTTCTTGTCTCAAGGAGCTTCGGTTCCTTGAGACCGTTCTCATGTCATTCCTTCTGAGTTTTCCGCAGGAAGAGAACGAAATCTTTGGTGCTTATTTAGCCATACTTTGGTAGTTTATTGAGCCCAGACGAGATGCCTTTTCTGATCTCCAAATATGCTGCATTATTTTCCGGCATATGAATGACCTTACGCGAGCATACCTCGAGTCTATAGGTAAGTGGGATTTTGAAGGAATCCCCGTAATTGAGGTATTAGAATTCTTAAATTGGTTTGCTACAGAATCTCTTAAACCTACTTTCTCTCTTCATGTTGACTCAGATGAGGGGGTGGGCGAGACCTTAGAAAGCAATCTAGGAAATACCGACGGAGACGTAGAGGAGACCATTAGCATGGTTGACAACCCTTTTTATGAGGATAATCTAGAACCTCTTTATGATTCTTGCAATGTTAGTGAGTACGATTTGGAGGCTCTCTTTGAGAACCTCCATCTTGACGAGTCTAGTGATGAGGAGAGTGATAGTCTAGAGGTTAAATGGGATACTTTTGATGATATCGATGATGAGCCTATTTTAGGAGACCCCATTGACCCATTTGACTTTACTATCCCATGCATTTGGGAGGATTATCCACCTTCTCCCTTAGTTGACCAGACTCCTCCATCTCACATTTCATACCCGTCAGAGTACTTTAATCCTACTCGCGTTGTTATTGAGTCGAATGCACCTGTGTTCGTTAATTCTCCACCTGTGGTTAACTTGAGCTTTTATATTCCGCCCTTAGCTGGAGGGCAGAATAGCTTTGTGGACAATTTTGGGAGCTGTGTTAGGAAATTTGTCAGACTTAAATGATTTTACATTTTAATTTCCTATGTTATTACTATCTTATGGTGCTACTTACAGTTTTGTGTAGCACATGCACAACTATTTGACAGGTTGTTGCGAGCTTTGAGCTGCTTTGATTGGGCTCAATTAGAGTAATTGGCTGAAGGAAAAGAGGTCGAGCGGGACCTGTCTGAAACCAGCGCTAGCCGGGAGGCAACCCGGATGTGTTTTGTTTTTGTTTTGAATAAAAATTTATAGTTGTTTAGAAATAAAAACTCTTAGTCGTGTGCTTGGTTTTTAAAGACTATAGACTATAATTTCTGGCTGCGCAATTTTTGGGCGCGTTATTATGTGCAATTGCAGGTATAAAGACCACATTAACTCAATTTATTGAGTTATGTCGAAGAACAACACTGTTACGCCAGGTATGACAGTCGATCGACTGCCCATAGTGGTCGATCGACTGCCTTATTCAGCACAAAAGCTACTGTTTCAATTCCCATGGTCGACCGACTAGCTATATTGGTTGATCGACCAAAGCCCGATGCTGAGTTGTTCATTCTCCAATTTTAAATTCTTTGCACGTAATTTCCGCTTCAATTTTGTTTTCTCGTATAATGCGCGGTATATTCTGTCTTTTCAGGTACTTATGGTAGCACTGCTTGCTACTGAAACCTCCTAGCTCACGCTGGTTTGGGGAGGTTTCCTTTTGCTGCGCTTAAAGTCTAGTGAGTTTCCGAGTCCTTTTCATGTCTTATTTAGTTAATTTTCACGCAATTTCCCGTTTCCCTTTTATTTCATTATATGATTTTGCACAATGGGGACATTGTGTGATTTGGTTTGTTGAAGGGTTTTGCGTAGCATTCATATGTTTTTGCATTCACGTTTAATTATTCTGTTTGCATTGTTATTTAATTTCTCCATATATACAGAAAATTCAAAAAAATTGAAAAATTTCAAAAATTCAATAAAAACTTCACGTTTATTTTAGCATATAGGTCGAGTCGGAACGGTAGTATTTCAAAGATGACATTGCATTTTCAGCTGTTTTATGCCTGAACCGTGCTAAATTGACATGTTATTAGTAGAATCACATATGCATAGTCTACGAGTTTTCGTTAATTTACTTGCTGGACTTGAGACTTGACTTAGATTTTTGGCAAACTACTTATATTTCTGAGGTTTAGAGCCTATAACTGGTGTCATTTATGACCAGTTTGTCTAGGATTTTGAGTAGTACTCCTTATGAGACATGTTACATAAATTTGCATAAATATGAACTTAATCTGATTAATACCTATATGCATTCGGGTTCGTGGTTAGTTGACACATATGGAAGAGGTATCCTTTATTCATTTTGCCCATAAGCTCCACACTGCCAAAAATAGCCTTTTGTCCCTTTTACTACATCCTATATTCAGCCTGCCTTTGTCAAGCTAGTAGTATTAGTCTTTGGGAATGTTCTTATTATTTTTGGTTGCATATGCTCTTATGAGATGATGTTGGATGAAAGAATGAAGGAGGAAAAAGAATTGAAAAGAAAAAAAAATAAAAACAGAAAATAGAAAGAAAGAAAAAGAGTTCGAAAAAAAAGAGGTCAGTCGATCGACTGAACCAAGTGGTCGATCGACTGAGTACTGCAGCACAAAAAGAAAATTCGAAAATCACATGCTACAATTGTTATGAGTTGGTGATTTACACTCCCATGTTGTATTTATATCATTTGGGGAGTTACATCTATTGGAGATTGTGAGTTTAGTGCTTGATAATTAGCACAGGTTTTATCGAAAATCTTGAGTAAGGAAGTGGATGTTATCGTATGTTTTGTTTAGGTACTAGCTTCATCACCTATGCCTCCACATTCCCATAATTGTTTTGCCTCTTCTTACCCATAGCCTCACATATCCAAATTTACCTCGGCATGTGTCATGGTCATTTGTTTGGTTGGAATGCATATGTATGGTTGTAGAGACTATTTTCATATTAAATTGCAGGCATGTTCTTATAGGTCGTAGTTAGGTGAGAGTCATTACATTTACTTCTTTCTATCTTATACATTATTCACCTGTGCTTATGAGTGATTCGGGCGACCCGTGAGAGTCCATAATGATAAGTCTCTGATTGTGGTTCGTGAGTTTTTAATGACTACATAACTCGTTTGCCTGATTCACACTTTTAATTGATTGTTAGTTGTTGCATTAAATTGATTAGGCTTTACGGTTTGCATTTCGCTCTGAGATTGAACTCGTTCCATTAGGTTTTAGGATCGAGCGTAGTTCTTGCTTGGGGACAAGCAAGGGTTTGGTTTTGGGAAGTTTGATGCGTGTCCTAAATATGATGTTTTACACCCTATTTTACACGCATTTCAGAGCTCATTTGTGTAGTTTAAGCTACCAATTTCCCTGTTTTCGTCTACTTTGGTATTTTCATGTAATATTGCAGATTATTGCGGAAATGAGTAGATATCGAGCCGAATCCGTCCCCGAGTACTAGGCATTGTATTTGACGTGAAGTATTTACTCGGGAAGCGAACTTGGTACGCATTTCGTGGCCTGAAAGACAACTTTATGAAGAATTTAGAAGCGGACTACCAGCTATAGTGGTCGATCGACTGATGCCTATGGTTGATCGACCATAGCACGACTTACAGAAGCTACTGTTCAGCGTATTCCAGTCGATCGCCTGAGCTTTATGGTCGATCGACTGAACCGTTAATTCTGACGTGAATAAATAGAACGAGAAGTTAGAAGCCCATGGTAATTAGGTTTTAGGAAATAAGAATCACGTTATATTCTTATATAACGTAGCTTTAGGTTTTAGTTTGGATCATCCAGTTTTATCATCAAGCTCTTAACATACAATTAGATAGTCATTAGTTTAGATTATTTTTCGTCAATAAAGTTTACTTTTTGCATTCGGTTTTGATCTTTCCTCTCCAATTCTCTCTACGGTATTTTCTGTTTCTTCGTTTAATACTCGCTGTTTAATTCGTTCGTAGTATAGAATTGTTAGGTTAGAATTCCCAAAGCCAATTATCGTTTTATTTTAATTGTTCATTTAAATAATTTAAGTATGAATTCGAATGCTTTAATTGTTGATTTAAGTATGACTACCTAATTAAGACGACTAAATTAATAAGATCGATAGATAAGTTAATTTGGACTTTAAAATCACTTTTCAGGACGAAAGTTAGCATTAGTGATATTAGGGACCTGTAGCGAGATCGAAAGATGCTACCTGTTAAGAATGGAACGAGAGGACTTCTTATTTTTCCCATCTCTCGTGAGTGTTTAAGACCTATCTAGTGTAATGCCGCCGAAACTATAGTGAACCGATCATCTTAGTACCCTATTAATATTCGATTTCATTTACTTCTTTTATTAGCTCGTTTATTTGTCTTAGCTTTGTTGCCTTTAGCTATAGATCCCTCAAAAAAAACCCCCACTCATTTGTTACTTTAAGACAAAAATCAGACAACTAATAATTGCATCGCCTCTCTGTGGTTCGACCCTGACTGCCACTGGCTATAGTAGTAGTTTGGAAATATAAATTTATCTTTGGTACTATACGACGGTATCACGTCCGTCTTATATAAATTTGGTAGAAAGAAATCTTTATCGAGGTGTGGCGGGTGAAAATCCGCGAAAGCATATGGAGGTCTTTACTGACTACTGCTCTACCATTCCCACCACTAAGGGAGTGACTCAAGACAAGATAAAGGAAGTGTTATTTCCTTTTTCATTGAATAATGGAGCCAGGGATTAGCTCACTGATTTTGATCGCACTGCAACTGATATTACCAACAGGGAAACCCTTATTCTTGGCTTTTATAAAAGGTACTTTCCTCCACAACGTACTAATCAGCTAAGAGGAAAGATCACGAGTTTCAAACAGGCACTTGATGAAAATTTCAATGAGGCTTGGTATAGATTCAAGAAGTTGGTGAGGTCTCTTCCTCACCATGGATTTGACCAGTGGTTTTTATGCAACCAATTCTACAACGGGTTGTACGATGACCCCCGTGCTATACTTGACGCCTCATCCAATGGGAGATTCCAAAAGAATATTGATGATGATAAGGGATGGGGCATTATTGAGGAGATGGCGACCTATTCTCCTCAGTATGCGAACCCGAGGGACGGTATTCGGATCGTGCATTCGGTCGATAATGCTGTTGTGGCTTAACTGGAAGCCATGAATACTCGTTTTGATAGATTGGGGTTGCAGCAAGCTGGTGATCACCAGACGGTTCATTTGTTGACTAGACAGGAAACTGTCACTTGTGAGAGATGTGGGAGCAATGACGGTCACACTGATGTTGACTGTCTGACAAAAAAGGAACAAGTCCTTGCCTTTCAGCAATAAAGGCAAGGAGGAGGTTCTTATTACAATAACCAAGGGGCAGTCCATCCCAATTTGAGGTGGACAAGTCAGAATGTTCTCAATCCTACTCTTCCACTGCAGCAGCATCAAGCCTATGTCCCTCCTCATAATGCTCAACAAGGCTTCCAAAAGCCTCCTTCTTTTCCTCCACCGCATCAAGAAGCTTCGTCTTCTAGTGGGGTAAGTGAGTTATCTGAGTTAAAGACAATGATTCAATCATTGACGAAGCAATTGAAAATGAGTGACCAACAGAAGGAAACTTCAATCAAGTCACTTGAAACTCAAGTTGCTCAGTTGGCCTCAAGCCAATCCACGAGGAAACCGGATCATTTGCCGTCTCAATCTGAGAAAAATCCGCACGAGACGGAAAATTTGATTAACCTGCGAAGTGTTCGTTCTTATGAAGGACAAAAATTGTCAACTGTTGAGGACATATCAGACCCGAGTAGTGCTATTATTGATGATGAACAGGCGTCTAATGCTGAAAATATGCCTAGCACGAAGAAATTACTTGATCGACTGATTTCTGGTGGTCGATCGAGTAGAAATGTTGAGGAAAACACTCGATCGAATAGAATTGGTGTTCGATCGATTAAACTGGATATTCGAGGAACTGATTGAGAGGTTGAAACCACTCGATCAAGTAGAAATTCTGAAGAAATCATTCGATCGAGTGGAATTGTGCCTCGATCGAACACTATGGATATAGAGGAACTCGATCGAAAAGCTGCTAATGGTTGATCGAGTGAAAAGTTACTTGAAAAGCCTCGACCGAGAGGTAAAAAGACTCGATTGAGTGAAAAAGAGTTTGAAACCGCTGAGACATTGGAATAAAGGAATAAAGGGCTTGAAATTCCTATCACTGTGCCCTTTCCAAGGCGCTTACAGAACAACAAAGCTAATCAACAGTTCGAGAAATTTGCCGAGCCTCTGATAAGTTTACAGGTTACTGTTCCATACGCTGAAATGCTCACTCAAGTACCCTCTTACTTAAAATTCATGAAAGAAATTTTGTCGCGTAAGAGGAATATAAATGATCATGAGACGATAGCTTTAACTGAAGTAGGGACTGCCTTAATTCAAAATAAGTTGCCACCTAAAGAGTCAGACCCGGGTAGCTTCTCAATTCCGTGTGAGAGTGAGCGATCTAGGTTCTAACGTGAGCGTCTTAAATTTGTCTCTCGCTATGAGACTCGGTTTGACTAAATTTAATTGCACTAGAATAACCGTTCGGATGGCCGGCCATAGTATATCACGGCCACTAGGAGTTATAGTGGACATACCTGTCAAGATCGCGAGATTCTTTATTCCCGTATATTTTGTAGTTCTTGATATCCCCGAGGACACTCACACCCCTATTATTTTAGGGAGACCATTTTTATTCACTGCTAGTGCAGTGATTGATGTCGGGGGCAAGACACGTACATTTCAGGTCGGAGATGAAGAATTTATTTTTCATCAGTCTAAATCTCGTAGGGCTCCCATGAAAGTTCAACCTTGCAATGCCCTATCCTCTACCGATTCAGATGTAGACATTCCAGCTGAGAATGTTGAATTTTGTGCCGCTATCGTAAGCCCCCGCCTTGGACAGAGAGCGAAAAGGAGGAACATTCTTATGTTTACCTTGCTGCAGGTACAGATGGAGTGGATACTGGAGTTGTCAACGGCCAAGTGCGGTTAAAGTCAATCAAAATGGAGATGCCAATGTTAATGTCAATGGGAATGACAAAGGGAAGAAGAAAGTTCGTGCTTACGTGGACGTCAACTATTCTCCTTCCACTGGTTCAAATTCAAACTCATGTATATCAAAGAGGATGGTCCGAGATGTTGAAGGGACCTCCTCCAGTCAAAAGCCCTCTTGTGGGCTACTGATTGTTTGGGGCAATAAGCGGGGAATGCCCCGTGTAACAATTTGTAAAATTTAAATTCCCATTGAACTTCTTTATTGCGTTTTTAGAACTGTTAGACTTTAGTTTAATTAGCTTAGCGAATATCGACTATACACTGCGTATTTTGTGATTTGGTATTGTCGGGATATGTTTTTGCGTGTTTTTATGGAGGTTTGTGGAATTTATATCGCATTGGGATGAGTTGCACGAGAAAACAACTCGATCAAGTACTTTATGTACTCGATCGAGAGGAATGCCTGAGGAAGTTGATCGATCGAGTGGATTAAGCACTCGATCGAAATGTCAAAAATGAAGAATACGATCGAGGGGATTTTTATTCGATCGAGCAGATTGGAGGCCAAAGTTCTCGATCGAGTGATTTCAAATCACTCAATCGAGTGAATTTGCTTATTACACGCAGGAAGTTACTTCTTTAACTTTTATTTTTCATTCTAATTTCATTCAACTCCTTATTTGCGATATTTTGTGCGATAATCTCCCATTTCCTACATAATTCTGTCCCTAATACCAAATAAACTACCCACATTATTTACCTTGCTAATAAATCGACCAAAGCCCTCATTCACCCCCTTAAAATTCGTCCTTCTTTGCGGTCAATTTGGGAATTAGGGTTTTGCGGGTTTTCGATTGAAAATCCGTCTTTTGCTGCGATTTGTGTCGATTTTCTTGCTTAATCTTGTGGGTTTATCATCAAGTAAGTACTCCCTACATTTCCTTTGTTGTTAATTGCTTGTTTTTCGACATTATTAAGGAATTAGGGTTTAGCAATTTTGTAATACCCAGGGTATTTAAGGACCTTCTTGACTAACTCTGTTGACCAAGACCGACCTTGGGGAGGAATGGGGAAAGGACCAGACTTACAACACATATTTGATAGGATGACTTACTCGACCTAGCACAGGCTACTCGGCCGAGTATCTTCAATACTCGACCGAGTAGAGCCTACTCGGCCGAGTACTCTGGTACTCGACCGAGTATGGCTGCTATTGATGCGTTAATATAAAACGCAAGTTCGCGAGATTTATTTCATTTTCCCATTTTCTCGACAGTTCCTCTTTCTCTAACCATAGCATGCCTCCCTCTCCTATCACCCATTTCTACACACTCTCATGAGTATATGCTAAACCTTCACCAAGGGAAGGACGGGATTCACTTAGGAAGGATTGCGTATGTGGTTGTCGTCTGTGTCGCCGTCTGGGCGTGTGATAGGTAAGTTTCCGCCTTGTTCTTCTTTTAGGTAGTTCGTTGAGGATAGTTCTGTAATAGGAATGGTCATCGTTGTAGGATGCGTACCGGAGTCCTGCTTGGCTGTTATATCTTTTGTTATCTGCTGATCATCGGTGTTTGAGCATTGTGGTGACGATGTTGGTGTGGCGGTGTAGTGATAGCTGGGGTGCTGTGTGTGTTGTGATTGCGATGGAGTCACTTGCGGGAGTGGCTTCATCCCCTAGTTCGCCCTCCGTGGAACCCGTCACGGGAGGGGATGTGCACATTAAGGGACATGGAATGTTAGACGCTCGTTGATGAGCTGGACTAGGTTGGATGGGCTGCGTTTACCCACTGGCGGCGAGGATTACCTGTTGCGATGGGTAATCTGGCAGGGCTACACACTTTGGTGTGTAGTCGGTTACTGTGCGAGATCGGGAGACTGGGTTAGAGGATGATCAGCTGGTTACATTGTTTACCTGTTTTACATTTGATTAGTCGGTACTGACCCACTGTTGTTTTGTGGTATCTGCAGTGATCCATTCGGGGATGGTGGGCAGTTGGCTTAGCAGGTACGGTTGATTATGGCTGCTAGGATTGGAGGGATCGAGTCATCACGCTACCAGTCTAGAAGTGCTGTGTCATGAGTGTTGTAGTTTTATCTTTGGCATAAAGAGTTTGTATTGTGTCGTATTGTATAAGGTACATTAATATTTTATAATTGTTCTTTTATTGTCTGATTTGATCAACTTCCTCGAGAAACCGAGATGGTGACACCGTCATACACTGGAATGGTCCTTGGTAAGGCGTCCTGGTGTGCGGGGGTGTTACAAAGTGGTATCAGAGCCGACGATTTTGGAACCTGAACCAATGAATCTAATGAATGTAGGGTGTCAACTAAAATGAACCCGGTGTATGTGCGTTGGGAGCCCCAGCCGATGCTAGATTTTGGGTGAGAAGGCGCCCTCATTTCAAAATCATGGCCCCATCGAACTTAAGCCAGACACGGGAATAAGGGTAGCTAGTAAGATTCGTTGGTTGCTTAGTGGTGGTCGTTGTGTGCATCTGTGTTTATGTGATGCGTATCAATGTGTATGGAAAAGTCTAGAGTTGGTGAATAAATTGTGGCGATGAGTGTTCAGATGTAAGCCAATTAATTGTTCCACAATGGTTGCGTTTGTGATAATGGTTGTCTTGTAAATGTTGCTTAAAGGTAAGTATATTATGATTAGCGGAACATGTAATAATGTAATACATAAGTTAAACCTTGTGGGTACTGTGGTTAAATAGTTAGATATGTTAGGTGACATGTGGATTGTGTTATAGTAAAAGTAAGGTATGTAGGTAGAAGTAACGACAAGTTGATGATGTATGTGCAAAAGAATTTATGTTGGTGTGTGTCAATATGGTAGAAGTAAGCTCTAATAGTGACGTTGGTTGCACGGAACTCGAAACGATGTTATTTATTTTGCAGGAACAATGAAAAATATGATTTCGTCTTCACTTTTGGAAACTCGACCGAGTAGATAACTGTACTCGACCGAGTAGACCATACTCGGCCGAGTGTCCGTTTGGTGAAAATTAAAATCGCTACTGTCCTTGAAAACTCGACCGAGCAAGAAGGATACTCGACCGAGTAGTTGACACTCGGCCGAGTATGCCCAACACTCGATCGAGTATTGCTTTATCGGGACTTAAGTGCGTTATACAAAAACCCTATTCTCGTCCCATTCTTTCTTATTTCCGCCTCCCATCTTCACATTCCACTCTCTCTAAAACTCCATACCCTACCTTTCTCAAGCTTTTTGGGTCAATCCTTGGTGATTAATTCATTGTTCCTTGCTATAAACCAATCCAAGGTAAGGTTTTAATTCGATTTCTCTCTTTGTTTTCAAAGTTATGGTATGATTTCAGCTATACTTCGAATTTTCATTTTGGGCAACTGAAAATGAGTCTTTATCGTGTTATTTCTTGGATTTAATCGTATATAAACCTCGTGTATGTCATTGTTTAAGCAATTTCATGGTTTAAAATTTGATTTCTGTATTCTAGGGTTGCTAAAAACGAAACACTTTCTGTTTGTTGTGTATCCTTCGGTTTGAGACAACTTGAAGTTTGTAACCATATAATTTGTAAGGTATTCGGGAATTTTCTGATAAAATTTGTTTTAAAAGATCGTTTCAAAATCTGTATACAATTGAAAACAGTCCGTCTTTTTGCGATAAGAGTTGGTGTGTCAATCCCCTGTTAAAGCTTGCTCTTTTGCAGCATGGTGAAAACAAGAGGCCTACCCGAAAAAAGAACTTGTGCTAATGTCCAGCTTGAGACGGGCCAGTCAAGCAGTGAACCTGTAGTTCCACCGGTGGAGGCACATCCATCGGTAATTTTCTCTGATTTCAATCAACGTAAGGATTTTGTGGCCCTTATGCGTCGTCCTTTCCGTCCCACCCGCTGTATTAATCCTGGTATTCTTGAGACTTTAGGGATCAAAGAGGACATATTTCATATCTTTCGGATTCTGGGTATGGAGGGGTTATATCACCTGAGGAAGAAATCTTACCCCCACTTGACCTTGGAGTTTTTGAGCTCTTATGTTTATGACAAGAAGGGAAAGACCGTCTCTTTTCGCCTCAAGAATGAGGATCATGAGCTTACCCTAGACGAGTTTGCAGACCATTTGGGTCTAGAGGCCGAGGGGGAAGGGTACCTTAGTGATGTGGCCAAGAACAGCGGTGCCCCTCTTTACCTTCCATACTTAACTGGCCGACCTACTCCTAGCGCCAATTCTATGCTAATTAACGATGTTCAGCATGTTGTTCTCCATATGTTCTTGAGGATGATGACCTGCCTGTTGTATGCGAGGGACGATGTGAGTAAGCTTAATTCTCACGAGGTCATGTTGCTTATGTCTTACCTTAACCTACACCGACAGAAACCGTTCTATTAAAGTGCTCCAGTGGTGGTGTGCTCTAGTCTTGAGCGCATGGCACAGTCCGATACCCGACACATTGCTTGCGGGGCCATAGTGACTCGCCTAACTCAGCGCCTAACAGATTTTGAGACCCCACCTCCTTCGGGGGATGAGTGTGTAGAGATTGTGCCTACCATGGACGCTCAGTACTGGCGTCAGAACAGATGGTTGAGGAAGATGGATGACAGGTCTTATGTCTGGAGGGTAAGGGGATCTATGTGGATGGTGCTTCCACACCCAGCCCATCTCCCTGTTGTTGACCACTTGGCTGAGTGGGAGCCTTGTGCCATTCCTAGGCCTGAGCCCCAGACCTACCTGATTGACCCAAGGATTCTCTTGGACCTACCTGAGCCTGTCACCGTGCCTGAGGGATAGTAGCAGGCACCTCCCCCACCTCGAGAGCGCCGTTGGGTGAGGCGGTCTAGGGCAGACCCGGTTGTACCTAAACCCTCTTACTCCGCCCCTGACTTCTACCCTTACCAGTACTCGCCCTACCCCACAGTGCACGACCCCAGGATGCAGCTGAGTGACCTGGCTGAGCGGATATCCACTACATTGGTGCTCCGCAACATGTATGAGATGGCCCATAACCAGGGCATAGGGACACAGCTAGCACAGCCTGTCTGGTGGAGAGGACCGGGAGTGGACACGGGAGTATTCCACAGCTACGGAGTTGATCCGAGTTACTGGAGGCCACCGGAGGAGACAGAGTTTGGCTGCCTCTCGGGACCGTGGGGAGCCAACTACGGCAGCCAGCGCGGAGGGGATTACTCAGCAGCAACAGGCTTTCCAGGAGCAGGCAGTTCAGGTGCAGGTACTTCTGGTGCAGGTGGTGACGATGACATGGAGGAGGGTCCTGGTTATTGATCTTGTGTTGTTATATTGTTTGGATTGACTTCTTTGGTGTCGGATTTATTTCATTTGTGTTGGATTATTACTTTTTCGTTAGATGTTCACTTTCGGGATTTATTATTTACTGTTGGATGACTGTACTCGGCCATAAGTCACTTAACTTATCGTGTGGAGACGTGTTGGATTTTGTTATGTTAGGAATTAGTTATGTTTGGTATCGTTGTGGAGAGTTTGGTTGCAGGTTAATTTGTGAATGCTCTATGTGATGGCGTCAAAAGCCTTCTTCCTGTCATAACTCGACCGAGTATAGCCACCACTCGACCGAGTAGAGCTTACTCGGCCGAGTATACAAATATACTCGACCGAGTAGAGCTTACTCGACCGAGTAGCCATTCATACTCGGCCGATTATTGCTGATACAGAGACCATGACGTGTGATATTAACGAATCGCAAGAGTTATGTGAATACTTGTATGAATGAGTCTGTAGGTGCCTTATATTGTCGTTTGTGTAATCAATTGTCCAAAATATGGACTATGATCATGTCCCAGGTATGCGATTGCTTGGATATCATATTAATTTGTGAATGTTTAGTTATATAGTATTGGTTAATATCCAGGAACTTAAATTGTTCAAGGTGATACATGAGCCTTTAAACAATATAGGAATGTAGCACTATACCCAGACGATGTTGTAGCTGTCACCAGTCTTATACGTGTATATGTTTGGTTACAGTTATAATCGCTCCAACTGGATGAGTGAAAATAGTGGTCGGTACATGTCTAACCTAAAAGCTTATGAATAAAGTTGCCATCATTTTCTAACCCCATATATGGATTTATACACACTACTTAATTGCGGAAACATTATGTCTCTATGAGTCACAAGCGTGTATTTCATAAAGTAAGTTGTGCAATAAGAGTTTATGGGTAATGTCACAGTCATGATGTGTGCGTTGGCTTTGGGTACGGGAAGTAGCTAGCGGTGTACTTCGGGGACGAAGTTCTTTTTAAGGGAGAAAGAGTAATGTCGCGAGGACAAATGATGAAATTATGCCCATAATACTTGAACTACTTGAACCACTCATACGTTGGTATTTGGAACACTATGTTAGACATTTTTGAAGTTCATTATGTTTCTTTGAAGTTGTATCTATGTATATTGTAGGTAGCTTGAACGTGCAATCCTGTATGGGTGTGTAGGATGTGTACTTTTGGTAGTCGTTGTGTTGCTTTCACCGGATTAGTATACGAAAAACATGTGGTATGGGATTTGAACGTACCTTGCTGTGAGTCTATGATGGAGTATCCTTTCCGTATATTTTGTACGTGGTAACTGTGGTGGTATGATTGTTGGTTGAATAATGTGATGTGGTGGTAGTATCGAGTACGGCCGGAGTTCGTATGTCTTTGTGTGTGTGGATTGTGTTTCGGGGCCTTGTTGTTGATGTCGTAGAGACGGAACTTCGGGGGCGAAGTTTTTTTTAAGAGGGGAAGACTGTAATACCCAGGGTATTTAAGGACCTTGTTGACTGACTCTGTTGACCAAGACCGACCTTGGGGAGGAATGGGGGAAGGACCAGACTTACAACACATATTTGATAGGATGACTTACTCGCCCTAGCAGAGGCTACTTGGCCGAGTATCTTCAATACACGACCGAGTAGAGCCTACTCGACCGAGTATGGCTGCTGTTGACGCGTTAATATAAACCGCAAGTTCGCGAGATTTATTTCATTTTCCCATTTTCTCGACAGTTCCTCTTTCTCTAACCCTAGCCTGCCTCCCTCTCCTATCACCCATTTCTACACACTCTTATGAGTATAGGCTAAACCTTCACCAAGGGAAGGACGGGATTCACTTAGGAAGGATGGCGTGCGTAGTTGTCGTCTGTGTCGCCGTCGGGGCGTGTGATAGGTAAGTTTCTGCATTGTGCTTCTTTTAGGTAGTTCGTTGAGGATAGTTATGTAGTAGGAATGGTTATCGTTGTAGGATGCGTACTGGAGTCCTGCTTGGCTGTTATAGATGTCTCCCATGGTTGTGTCGAGGTAGGTTTTCCTACTCAGTACCGTTAATTGATTGTGACTGTTATTGTTTCATATCTTTTGTTCTCTGCTGATCGTCGGTGTTTGAGCGTTGTGGTGACGATGTTGGTGTAGAGGTGTAGTGACAGCTGGGGTGCTGTGTGTGTTGTAATTGCGGCAGAGTCACTTGCGGGAGTGGCTTCACACCCTAGTTCCCCCTCTGTGGAACCCGTCACGGGAGGGGATGTGCACATTAAGGGACAGGGAATGTTAGTCTCTCGTTGATGAGCTGGACTAGGTGGGATGGGTTGCGGTCACCCACTGGCGGCGAGGATTACCTGTTGCGATGGGTAATCTGGCAGGGATACACACTTCGGTGTGTAGTCGGTTACTGTGCGAGATCGGGAGACTGGGTTAGAGGATGATCAGCTGGTTACATTGTTTACTTGTTTTACATTTGATTAGTCGGTACTGACCCCGTGTTGTTTTGTGGTATCTGCGGTGATCCATTCGGGGATGGTGAGCAGTTGGCTTAGCAGGTACTGTTGATTGTGGCTGCTAGGATTGGAGGGATCGAGTCATCACGCTACCAGTCTAGAAGTGTTGTGTCATGAGTGTTGTAGTTTTATCTTTGGTATAAAGAGTTTGTATTGAGTCGTATTGTATAAGGTACATTAATATTTTATAATTGTTCTTTTATTGTCTGATTTGATCTACTTCCTTGGGAAACCGAGATGGTGACACCGTCATACGCTGGAATGGTCCTTGGTAAGGCGTCCTGGTGTGCGGGGGTATTACAAATTTGGTTCGAAAACCCGACTGATTTGGGGGTTTTTGTGTTCAATTTGTTTAATTCATTGAATTCCCCCATTGCTTGCTTGATTAGGATGGAAAGTAGCTCCCTTCCCTCGACTAGTTTGACTGTTGTTCCATCCTCGACTGAGACGGTGGTCCCTGCTGTTACCACCTTCATTCCGACCGTTAGTGCCCCCGTTTTACCTGCTGTTACTGTTGGTACTGCTACTGCTGCTCTTGCTAGCTCCGTTTCTGATAGCGCTAGCTCTATTTTCGCCTCTGTCAGTATTGTCACTGCCTCTGCTAGCACTGCTGCTAGCTCTGTTTTCGCTTGCTCTACTAGTACAACTGCTCCTTTTACTGCTTGTACCTTGTCTACTCCGGTGACGACCCCTGCTGCGTTGTCACCAGCTATCACAGCTTCCTACCGGGCTTCCTTTGTACCTCGCTGGTCGAGTCCGCTTTGAGGTCAGATTTCGGTTACTTGTCGTTAGGAGCACCTATACCAAAACAATATTTATAACTTCACAAACAACTCTACTACTAGTAAAGAGGCAAGTAAAGGTCGGATCCCATAGGACGGGTATTGATGTAGGATTTTCGATTGCAAGTAGTGGTGTCTAGGGGTGTCACAATTTGGGTTGAGATAAGAAGATCACTAAACTAAATAACAATAAAAGTAAACAAGCAAGATGACTAAAATGAGATCGAAACAGTTGAATAAAAGCACTAGGGTGTCATGGGCTCATAGGGGATTCATGAGAATTGATCATACAAACATATTCTCAAATTATAAGCAAGCAATTATTGTTGTGATAGGATCGACTTGGTTTATATCTTACAATTCTAGGAAGGTTTGGGTCCCGGAGCCAAATCGATTAGATTGTATAACACCTACAAGTCGACTTAATCCTCCCTACTCAACTATATGCATGGTCTAATGAGACTCGAGTTGGTTTATGTCTTACAAGTCTCATTGAAAAGGTAAGTGATGGGTAAAAAATGCAAGGATTCATATGCTCGCATTTCATCAAACATAACATGTGCATAAGTTGAGATCACAAGAAGCAAGCAAATAAATTATGAAAACCTATTAAATTAAGCATGAATCATCCCCCATGTTGGTTTCCCCTAATTACCCATTAATCCTAGTTAAGGAAACTACTCATACATTATCAAATTTAACATGTTAACAAAGTTGTCAATCACATTAACAAAGCAAAACATGATGAATAAATGAAGATGATTAACAATAATTAAAAAGGGATTAAAAGAATTATACCTAATGATGATTTCAAAATAATAATGCAAAGAATAATAGAAGTACTTGATGATTGATGGAAGGTTGTCAATCTCCCAATAAACCCAAATAATCTTCAATTACCCAAAATAAAAGATGAACAATAGAGAAATTAAGGAAATGAGATTTGTATTAATACTTGATTAGAAGTTGATTACAAGATTAAAGAGAGATTAGAATAATATAAACTACACTAAAGATTGATAAGAAGAACATGATATTCTAATTAGACTAGTGGGATATTTAAAGTGGGGATTAGGTGCACAAATTAGGGTTACTAAGGGTTTAAATGACGATTAAGTCCTTGAGGAATCGCCCCTTTCAAGAAAAGAAGCGGGTCTCGTTTAAGCTAGTTTTTCAAAAATATGCGCATCTCAAGTGAAGAAAGGTGAGGACGTGTGCTACTGGAGTACAATCCGAGAGTCCAAGGGTCGGGACGGGCGGATTGGGGAGCTTTTGGACGGGCGGCCTGGTGGCAGGGACGAGCGTCCTGGGGAGCAGCTGGACGGGCGTCCTGGTGGCAGGGACAAGCGTCCTGGGGAGCTGCTGGATGGGCGTCCTGAGTGGTGGGACGAGCGGATTCTAGTTCAGCTTCCTTTTCTTATTTTCTTCTTTTCTTCTTCCAACAATCCTCCGGGATTTTGTCGGGGATGCAAGGATCTACTTCATCATTGCCCATCTACTTCATTATGTACAAAGGCCTTCTAGTCTTATCTTCTCTTTGATGTTTGGTCATTAGATTCGATCAATTTAGCTCTATTTTCTTATTTTCTTCTTCCAACAATCCTCAAAGAATATGCAAAACAAAGGACTAAAGATAGTAAATGACTCAAATATGCACTAAAAAGCATAGGAACGAGGCTAATTCGAAGACTAAATATGCTCAAATATTGATCACATCAAGTTTCCCCAAACCGAACCTTTTCTCGTCCCTTTGTCCTCAATCGTTAAATGCTTTTGTCAAGAATAGACTCCCTATGGTGTTAGAAACACTGGTGGATCGCGGAATTCCCCTTCTTGCGTAGACAAGAAGAAGGGTCGTCCCCTCTCTACCATGCACAAAATGGGTACGATGGATAAAAGGATCAATAGTAATTGAGTTTCATGTGGGAGTTTGCTTTTGTTGTTGTTTTTCCCCCCAATTTCTTGTGGCATATAACATTTGAGAACGCTTTCTTTTTGCCATTTCTTTTGATGTCTGGCTTTTCAATACTTGACAACTTTTTAACTTTTGCATTTTCTGTTGAACATTTTCAAAGTCATCCCAATTAGTAACGAGAGTGCCTTATATTTGAAGCATATGAGTTTTCATTTTTGTTACTCCTCTTTTATTTTGATGCAATTTTGCAAACTTTTTGACATTTTATTTCTTGAACTCAAATTTGAATAGGTTTTGTGCCCATTCCCTTTGATCACAAAATGTAGGGTAGAACATGGATGAATGATGGTTGCATGGTTTCAAGGGTCACCTTGGAATAAACGGTAGCCAATGAGTTATCACACCACAAGGAACTCTTGACTAGACCTTAATCCATGGGTCAAAGGATACTAGCATGACACATCCTAGGGTGTTTTACAAGTATTCTAACAAGCAAAGTCTTAAGAAGAAAAAGCATCTACTAGGGCCTTTATACACTTCTCAAGCTTCCCAAATAGACGGTTTCACAAAATTTTTCCTACATGCAACTGCATGCCATGATGCAACTAACATTTATACATCCTAATGCATATGCTTCTACCAACTAATATGCCAAATAATCTAAATACAAGTCCTAAATTCACATTGTTTATACCGCATCAATCAAAATAAAGCCACATAGTCATTAACATAAAGAGGAAAAAGGATAATGGAAAGATCATACCATGCGGTCTTCAATATCCTCATGTCTCGGATGTGGCGTAGTCAATCAAAGTGAACAAGGATGAACAAACACAATATATACAAAATAATATATATAAATCTATACTACAAAGAAAATGAACATTTTTTGGATTTTCAATTTTTCAATTTTTTTGGACTTTTCGAAATTTTTGATTTTTTGGATTTTGAATAAAAGTCAAGTCAGATTTCCCATCCCCACGCTAGTATGGGCATTGTCCTCAATGGCCAATACGATAGGAAATTATGCATTGAATATGCATGATTTCTAAACTAAATGCAAACTATACTAAGCTACACTACATAATGCATGTGTTTTTGTTATGGCAGAGAGCATAATTTAAATTAGCTCCCAATGCATATGCATGGACTTCCCCAAACCAAGATAGACTTATTTCTAATGTCTTGAATTTCGGGGGAGTTTATGCACATGGAATGCAATGCATGAAACTAAAGATTGTCATTTTGGATTTTACAAGTTGGGAACAATGATAAAGAACAGCTTAATGAAGCCAAGGTGTTAGTCCTCCAATGTTGCTAGGACTCCACAAAATAAATGATCAAGATAAAATAAAAACAAGAGAAGTAGACAAACCATAAGGGAGGTGTAAGAATGTAGGAGCCTCCAAAGTTTGCTAATCCTCCCCCACCGTATCATCATCATCATCATCATCATCATCTTCTTCTTCTTCCTCTCTTAAGGCATCATCGACCTCCATAGATGTGGAATCATGTCCACTCTCACTTTCACTTGCTTGTTCTTCCTCAATTTCCTCTTTCTTTTTGAGCTTTTTCTTCTTGAACCTCTTCTTCTTCTTCTTCTCCTTCATCGTCACCACCCTCTTCAACAACCATCTCCTCTCCACCCGGTCTACCACCACTAGGAATGCTATTAAAGAATACTTCCCTATCCGCCCAACTAGGAAAAAGACAAGACGGATCAAGAAGTCCTTGCCTAGCTAGATGTAGGAGGGGCGGATATTGGGCCTTGTAAGCATCCACTCTATCATTGTAAGCTTGCTTGTGCATTTCCCTCATGAGTAGTGTCAAGTAATAATTTCCCACTTCGACATCCTTGGGATTGAACTCTTGGTATTCAAATGGGTAAGGTGTTGGGGTTGGTGTCCTTAACAGTTAGTGCAAGGACTTATAAACCTCTAAAAGGATCAAAGGGCATACTTTGGTATTATTATCAGTTGATCCACGTTTATCAATAACGGTTGGCTTGCTAGATAAGTTTGACGTTATTGTCATACAGATGGCGGTGATCAACTGGTCCCTAAAAGTCACACCTATAGGATACGTTCGAGAGATGTGACGGTATGAAAATACCGTCATGTAGATGCAAGATTGACTAACCGAGTTAGTCCGAGTTATTTGACTAGTAATTAGTCAAATATGTGATGTTGAGATATTATATTTAATACGGATTAAATATCATGGGCTAAGGCGAATTAACCAGTTAATTCGTAAAATTAAATATAAAACGATTTATATTTAATTAAATGTATATTGAATATAATTATACAATACTGTTTTTGTCGGACACGAATTAATAATTCAGCTAACCCGTATTATTAGCTGATGCCTTAATTTCCGATAACCGATAACAGTTTATAATCAAACCGCGTCATATACATTTGGAATTTAATGAACCGGACCACGAGTTAAAACCAAGAGGAAGTGGAAGCCCACTTCCCTTGTGTGGGTCTCGGTTTTGCCGAGTGAGAGGGATCAAAAGGGAGAGCTTCTCCTCCCTTCTGACCTAATCATCATTTGAAACAAAAATTAGGGTTTTGAAGATTTTTCTCCTCCGAAAAACCGAGATCTCTCATCTCGAAAAAACACACATCGTTCTCCCAATATTGCAAAGCAATCGGAGAACACCATCTAGCACAAGGGCATATCTCGGACAAGGTCTTGGGTGCAACAATTAGGAGGGAATCTGGTTTGATTTCATTTTTACGCCGTGCATCAAAGGACCCGAGGTTGATTTCTATACATTAATCATTTCATTATGTTTTTCGTTTTATGACTATAAATTGCATGTTTAAATTTACGTTATAGTCCTGCAATTAAAGGGTAGTATACGGATATTAACCCACAAGTGGTATCAGAGCGAGGCCACGTGAATTTTTCCATGTGTTTTTCATAAAACTATCTTGAAACGATTTTTGTTTTGTCTAAAATTCCGTGCGGCTGCAGTAATTCTCACGGCAGATATTTTTTTCTGTTATTGCTGCGTTTTTGGTTGCATTGGGAACCGTGTCCTGTTTACACGGTTGCTCTTGTTGTTGTTTTGTCTCGAAAACCGTACCGTGACATGTTTTACACGGGTTATTTTCGTTTTGATATTATGCATATTGTTATTTTACCCGATCATTATAACAATATGTTAATGTCTAGCATTTTGTAGTTTTGTTTTCAATCAGTTTTGATCAAAATAGCGTTTGTTTTGTTTCACCAAAACTGTTTCACGAGGGTTTTAAGTTTTCAGAGACTTTTGCACTCGATCGACCAAGTTTTTAATCGATCGAGTGGTTTTTCTGACAAGTTTTTGTTCGATCGAGTCCTTGTTGTACTCGATCGACCTGCTTTTAAAACCCCACTGCTCGATCGAGGAGTCCTCGTACTCGATCGAGCAAAGATTGTCTTGATATAAGTCCTCGATCGACCACCGATTCATCGATCGAGTACCTCTCGATTAGCATACCTCTCGATCGACTTGCGATTGATCGATCGAGCCCTCTGTCCTCGATCGAGCACTTATGTCCCTGGATCGAGGGATTTAAATCTTTGATGACTTTGAAAATTTGTTTCTTTTGATTTAAATTTTTTTTTGGCTTCATAATGTACATTATACGGATATTGTACACTCGCTATGATTGTGAAACGGTTCACACACGTACCATTAAGTTATTTTAAAGCGTATTTAAAGTAACGGACTGTATTAGATTAAAATTAAATTGATAGAAGCAGTTTTATCACATGAATTTTAATCATTAAAAGGTGGTTTGGATAAATTTAACATAATTACGGAATTATGTCACGAATGAATTTGTTTTTAGTTGATGCATTTTTATTTATCGTTAATTTTTGAATGCCGTGAATGCCCTTTTATTACGTATTTAATTTTACAAACGGTTGTAACTTAGTGTGGCCTTAGTAGAACGTGTTACCGTAATGATGGAACACGGTCTTGGTTGTATTTTGAGATTTCGTATCTCCGTTTTGGATTTTTCACTTGTAATTACAGTTTTTAATTAGAATGTAAATAGGTTTATATTTTGTAATTTTAATTGTAATTTTTGAGAAGACCAAAGATGGAGACCGGATGCTCACTCCCGCTACATGGATCAAGATGGAACATCAAGACAAGCTTTTCGGGTCCAACGGTGGATTCCAAAGTTGTATTATGTTCTTATACTAGGATAGGCCACACTAGGAAATTTTTATTTACGTATTGCATTCTTTCATTTATTTTTATGCAACGATAATATGCATCATTTTTCGCCTAAAAACCAGACCACCTAATTTATTGCATGAAAACTGACACATATAGAGGTCACGAGTTAGTTTTCATTGACATTCTCATGTCACACGTTTTAAAGCCATCATCCAAATAAATTCATTCACGACAGACGCTAGTTATTCGTTCACTTAAAATGAATTATAATTTTGTTGATGGGATCTTCCTCGTATAAACCAAAATTGAGAACGGTCTTTATAGGTCAAACTCCAATGAGTCCCTTCTTCGTCGGTAGGCATAATATGACCCCTTCTACGTCGGGTAAGTTGGAACCGATTGACCTATTTTATCTCAACACCGTGGTCACTCGTACGATCCTGTGATTATGGTGGACTATAGATAGGATTTACGGAAATCTATCGACCAAGAGTTCTTAAGGAAGAATTAGCTAAACAGTTGGCTTATCAATTTACAGAAATTGAGTCTTGGGATCACTTGTATCTTTCTTGAGGGAGATCAATTATGCAAGTGCGAGAGTCTACATGTTTAAATGAATTTTAAAATAGACTTAAATCACCTCGATGAGTTGCTTATTTCGTTTTGTTTTTCTTTCTTTTCCGGTGTAGATCACGATTTTAAATCGCTAAACAACAAATGGCTGGTTCAAGTGATAACCCAATGCCAAGTGCCACATTGGACCGTGAGTCCGGGCTTCGGATCTTCATGAATCGGATGAATCGGTCTACTCGATCGAAGAATGATGGATCCAACTTCGCGGACCGGGAGGCGGCATTACGGAATCTTCGCGTCGCTGGCGACGGGAAGCTCAAATATCTATTAGAGCCGATCCCGCAAACCCAGTCCCACGGCTAGAGCTGCTGAAATCACCAAGTTTAATGATTTCGGTATGGAAGCGGGTGCGATTAAAAACGTACTCATTTTTGCAATGGAACCCAATTTGCGGAAACGCTTCATAGCCCATGGTGCAAACAAGATTTTCACCACGCTCACTAAGGAATTCTCGAAAGCACCGAGAATCGTGACCTATGAGCATACCACTCGCTTCTTTGATGCGAGACTCCGGAAGGGCCAACCGGTTAGCCCACACATTCTCAGCATGATTGAGAATGTCGAGAAAGCTGGAGACCTTTAAGCGTAACATCAGCGAGAACATTGTTATCGACCGCATTCTTCACTCACTCCACGATGGTTATTCGCAATTTAGAGCGAATTACTATATGAATGATTTGAAGAAAACTCCGCATGAACCGCACTCCTCCTCGTACATGCACCGAGAAGGACATGAAGTTCGGTGGGAGCATGAAACAGGATGTTCTCGTTGTGTCAAACAAGGGCAAGGGTAAGGGCAAAGCTCGTGCAAACCTAGCAAGAGGTAAGGCGAAGTTCAAGAAGTCGGGTTCGGGTAAGAGTGGGCCTGGTGAGTCGAGCACCTCATCAGGCGTGACAAAGAGCAAGAATGAAAACATGGAATGCCATCATTGCCACAAGACCGGGCATTGGAGACGCACATGTCCTGTTTATCATGAGGACTTAAAGGCGGGTCGTGTTAAACCTGTTGGTATGTCTTCCTCTTCTTCTACTTTTATTCATATGATTGAGATTAACCACGCAAGTTACGGAACTTGGGTACTTGATACTGGTTGTGGTTCTCATCTGTGTAATCATGTGCAGGGGCTCCGAAACATCGAACCCCTCGTAAAGGGTGAGGTGGACCTGCGTGTTGGGAATGGAGCAAGAGTAGTTGCCATCTCCAAGGGGACATATGTGATCCAACTTCCTAGCGGATTTGAGTTGTCATTATATGACTGTTATTATTTTCCTAGTCTTTCGAAAAACATTATTTCGGTTTCGCACTTGATAAACTTGGTTTTTCATTTGTAATAGAAAATAATTCTTGCATTTTCTCATTACACGATATGATTTACGGCAAGGCAGTCTCCATGAACGGAATTTATGTTTTAGATCAGACTACCGAAATATTACACGTAATGAATAAAAAGTTAAAGGTTGGTGACAAAGATCAAACGTATCTATGGCAGTGCCGTATGGGACACATTAATGAGAAACGCGTAAAACAACTCATCAAACATGGAGCTATCTCGGCCTTTGATTTTCAATCATTTGGCACGTGTGAATCATGTCTCATCGGTAAGATGACTCGTATTTCCTTCAAAGGTGTTGGAATGCGCGCTGCTGACCTATTAGGACTCATACACACGGATGTATGTGGCCCTATGTCAATCACCGCACGAGAAGGCTATAGGTATTTCATCACTTTCACGAACGACTTAAGTAGATATGGCTATGTCTACTTAATGAAGCACAAAAGTGAATCCTTTGAGAAATTCAAGGAATACGAAAATAGGGTACAGAACCTATTAGGTAGAAAGATTAAAACACTGCGTTCGGATCGTGGTGGCGAGTATCTTTCTCACGAGTTTGATCAACACCTCAAAGACGTGGGATTGCCCTACGTTAACTCCACCTGGAACACCTCAATTGAATGGTGTGTCCGAACGGAGAAATCGAACACTACTTGATATGGTTCGATCCATGATGAGTCACACGATTTTACCTGATTCATTATGGGGTTATGCTCTTTTGTCAGCCGCTCTAATACTTAACCGAAGTCCGTCTAAAGCTGTTGACAAGACTCCATATGAACTATGGAAGGGAACGGTCCCTAACTTGTCCTTTATACGGGTTTGGGGCTGCGAGGCTTATGTCAAGTGGAGACACGAGGATAAGCTCGGCCCGCGATCGGTCAAGACATACTTTATAGGTTATCCTAAAGGAACACTTGGTCATTACTTCTATTCGCCAACCGAACAACGCGTTTTTGTTGCGGCTAGTGCGACATTCTTAGAGAAGGAATTTCTCGAGAATGCAAAGAGTGATAGAACCTTCGACACATCGGAGATTGAGAACCAAACACCGAGCAACCATTGGAGGAACTGTTCCTTCAATCCCCCGGCTGCGGTGAATATTCCTGAGGAACCTAGGAGGTCGGGAAGAGTCTCTATTCCTCCGGACAGATACATTGGTATGGTCGAGGAACATGACATAGATGACGTTCTACTCTTAACGAGTAGTGAACCCGCAACCTATAAAGGTGCCATGACTAGTTTCGACTCAAAGCTATGGCTTGAGGCCATGCAATCCGAGATGGACTCCATGTATGAGAACAACGTGTGGGATCTTGTTGACTTACCGGCTAAGGTTCGTCCCCTTCAATGCAAATGGCTTTACAAGATAAAAAGCATTGCGTGGAAGGTCGCAAGATATCTACAAAGCACGACTAGTTGCTAAAGGTTTCACCCAAGTGCCAGGTTTGCACTACGATGAAATTTTTGCACCCGTAGTCATGCTGCGTTCCATTCGGATTATCTTAGCGATTGCCGCTTTTCATGACTATGAAATTTGGCAAATGGACGTGAAAACCGCCTTCTTAAACGGTTTTTTGGAGGAAGAGTTGTACATGGTACAACCCGAAGGTTTCATCGATCCAGTACATCCTAAGAAAGTATGCAAACTTAAGCGTTCCATTTATGGACTTAAGCAAGCATCTCGGAGTTGGAATCATCGCTTCGACCAAGTGATAAAAGAAAATGGATTTACTCGATCTGTCGAGGAACCATGTCTATATATCAAGTCGAGTGGGAGCAAGATTGTCTTCCTAATATTGTATGTTGACGACATACTCACGATTGGGAATGACATACCTCTCTTAACCGGTGAAAGTATGGTTGAAAAACCATTTCCGGATGAAAGATCTGGGAGAGGCACAAAGAATTCTAGGCATCCGTATCTATCGAGATAGATCACGACGGATGTTATCTCTCGATCAGAGTCTTACATAGACAAAGTCCTAGAGAGATTCAAAGATGACTAACTCCAAGAAGGGGTTCCTTCCGATGGCTCCGGGGGTGCATTTGAGCCGATCTCGAGGCACCAGAGACAGGAAGAGAAAGAGCGCATGACACGGATTCCTTATGCTTCGGCTATAGGATCAATCATGTATGCCACTATATGCACACGTCCGGACGTGGCATATGCATTGAGTATGACAAGTCGATTCCAACAGCATCCAGGTGAACCACATTGGCTGGCTGTCAAGAACATTCTTAAGTACCTACGGAGGACTAAAGATTGGGCATTGACTTATGGAGGCTCTCAAAAGCTATGCGAACCCGTTCTGCAGATGCTAGCTTCCAAACGGATCGAGATGATTCGAAATCTCGATCTGGATTCGTCTTTACTCTTAATGGCGCTGATCACTGGAAGAGTTCGAAACAAATCTGATAAAGAGATTCTACGACCGAGTCCGAGTACTATGCCGCGTCGAAGCTACAAAGGAAGCGATATGGATGCGTCAATTCTTACATGGGCTCTCTGTAGTGCCTAGTTCGAATGACCCGATCACCATCTATTGCGACAATAGTGGTGCCATCTTCCAAGCTAAGGAGCCAAAATCTAGCAACAAGTCTAGACATGTACAACGGAAAGCTCATCTAATCCGGGATTACGTGGAGCAAAAGGAAGTAGTGATAGAAAAGATTGCTACTGATGATGACATAGCAGATCCTCTCACTAAAGCATTACGACAAGACAAGCATGAAGGGCATGTTAATTCCATGGGAATTAAACGTGTTCCTAAGTTGTAGTACTCTTTTATGGATCAGATTCATTCGCTTTTGTACTCTATACAACATCATCGTTTTGATATTTTATATATATTTTGTTTTTCATGTGGTTTTGTACGACAAATTTTGAACACCACAAAGTGAACTGAACGAACATTATATTTTTTAGTCCTTAATTGCCCACATGAGTGATAACTCGCAATTATTTTGTAACGTTGGTTGATGGTGGGTTCAACGAGCCATAAGTCAACCGATTGGTGACCAATCACGAGAGGCGATTTATACGGATATTTCGTAGGACACTATTGTGACATCGACGTGGAGTCCTAAATGTTTTATAACATTCCGTGCCCGGTCGTGGATAGGACCTCCATAGTGATCCTAAGAGTCGATTCTTTTGACTATCGATTGTCTCTTGAGACTACGGCAGATTTTGGGTGACTTTGGTTTCTTTCTCACGGTCATCCGTAACAGGGGCCAAGTAGATTTTTTCTGGGTCATTTCATGTTGTGCTTAGATCGGAAGGAGTTCGAGTTGAAGGAAATATTCAGCCTTTATCGGGTACTCGATATTTCTCGGGGGCCACTCGAGGAGCGAAGAATCGAAATGCATGGCCATGCTCGGATACGGATTCGTTTTATCGGTTAAGTTACTCTCTAGTCGGGGAAACCACTCTTGATACAGATCGATTGTAAAAAAACGACCTTTGCGGATCCGGATCTGCAAATTGTTTTACATTGAGTGGGAGAAATTTTAAATGAATATGAGGATCGGTTATCGCACATACACTTGTACGGACAAGTGGGAGTTTGTTGGAGCTTGTGTCCTCCGGTTAGTGCGGATAACGTCATTGCACATACACTTGTACGGACAAGTGGGAGCTTGTTGGGGTTGGTGTCCTTAACAGATAGTGCAAGGACTTATAAACCTCTAAAAGGATCAAAGGGCATACTTTGGTATTATTATCAGTTGATCCACGTTTATCAATAACGGTTGGCTTGCTAGATAAGTTTGACGTTATTGTCATACGGATGGCGGTGATCAACTGGTCCCTAAAAGTCACACCTATAGGATACGTTCGAGAGATGTGACGGTATGAAAATACTTTCATGTAGATGCCAAGATTGACTAACCGGTTAGTCGAGTTATTTGACTAGTAATTAGTCAAATATGTGATGTTGAGATATTATATTTAATACGGATTAAATATCATGGGCTAAGGCGAATTAACCGGTTAATTCGTAAAATTAAATATAAAACGATTTATATTTAATTAAATGTATATTGAATATAATTATACAATCTTTGTTTTTGTCGGACACGAATTAATAATTCAGCTAACCCGTATTATTAGCTGATGCCTTAATTTCCGATAACCGATAATAGTTTATAATCAAACCGCGTCATATACATTTGGAATTTAATGAACCGGACCACGAGTTAAAACCAAGAGGAAGTGGAAGCCCACTTCCCTTGTGTGGGTCTCGGTTTTGCCGAGTGAGAGGGATCAAAAGGGAGAGCTTCTCCTCCCTCCTGACCTAATCATCATTTGAAACAAAAATTAGGGTTTTGAAGATTTTTCTCCTCTGAAAAACCTGAGATCTCTCATCTCGAAAAAAACACACATCAGTTCTCCCAATATTGCAAAGCAATCGGAGAACACCATCTAGCACAAGGGCATATCTCGGACAAGGTCTTGGGTGCAACAATTAGGAGGGAATCGGTTTGATTTACATTTCTTTTTACGCCGTGCATCAAAGGACCCGAGGTTGATTTCTATACATTAATCATTTCATTATGTTTTTCGTTTTATGACTATAAATTGCATGTTTAAATTTACGTTATAGTCCTGCAATTAAAGGGTAGTATACGGATATTAACCCACATAAGGTGGGGTGATAATGGAGGAGTAGGGCTTGGCAATTTTGCCCCTTTGTTGGTGAATGATATACTCGGTCTCTTCGGAGAGTGGGAGAAGGTAATTAGGTCGGTGAACATTCAATCGGCAAATTTTGGAAGGCAAGGTGAATTTCATTGTAAACAATTTACCCAATCTCATAGACTTAAAGAAGGTTTTGGTTTGTTCAAGAACACCCAATTTTGACAATGCATCTTCACAAATAAACTAAGTAGGCATGATGGTTTTCTTAGCAAAGAAAATGAATTTCTCCCAATGAGAGTCGGAAGTGAAAATTACCTCCGGAAAATTGGATAATTTTTCAATGACCGGAGTTGTTGATGTCGTAGCTTCCATAGGGGGATCTTGTTGTTGAACCTCCAACCTTGCCTCATGGACTACCAATGCCTTTGACAATTGTTTTGCTTGAAGAGCTAGTTTCGTTTTGGAAAGTGTCTTCTTTGGGGGTGCTGTGTTACCTCCTTTAGTTCTTGCCATTCTCCTTTGCTTGATTACACCAATGAGAGGTTGAAATCTTCAATTTTTAGTTATACCCAAATCGATTTAGGATGAATGAATGTTGCTTTGTATCCTAAAAATCGACTCAAAGGTTGAAGATTTTGGTGTTTGAATCACTTATTGGTGCAAAAGGATTGATTAATTTTTTTTGTGAGGAAGTTTGGATTTGATTTGGTTAAATTTGGTTGAGGAAATTTGATTTTGTTGATGGAGAGGATGGGGGTTTTTGGGGTTTTTTGAGGTTTTGGGTAGTGTTTGTATGTTGAAAAAATGAGAATGAATGGAATAAAAAGGGTTTAAATGAACCGTTATATTTGAAAGTGCAGGAGAGGACGAGCGGACCAGGCATCTGGACGGGCGGATTCTTCAATGTTTGGCCCAGGAAAAGACGCCACAACACCAGCATCTTGCTTTTAAGACGAGCGGATTCTTTGTGGAGGTACGAGCGTCTTTCTGGGTTGACGCTCGGATTCCTTTACAGAGAAAATCCCAAATTTTTGCTATTGAAATGACGAGCGTCTTTTGTGAAGGACGGTCGTCCAAAATGAGACGAGCGGATTCTCAGCTGAGACGCTCGGATTATTTTACAGATCAATTTTTTGTATTCTGCAGCTCCAGAAGACGAGCGTCTGGTGACTTTGGACGTTCGGGTTCTTCAGGACGAGTGGATTATCTGTTTGGCCGCTCGGATTCTGCCTTGACCACACAGATTCAGGTCCATCCGTGGGTACTTCGTAACCCGTGTCATTTTCATTCTTCAATTCTCGTGTTCTTCCTTGTACGGGCACTACAAAGGCATGAATATCCTAAGCAATTGCTATCCCTGCACTAAGGTAAAGCACTACACATCAATAAAATCATAAGTCCCTCCCTGACTTCTCTCAAAATAATGAATATCTTGATCAAGGCACAAAAATAAATCCAAAAATGAAAAAAATGCAATGTAATAATTGAAATACAAGTTAGAGAGTTAGAATATTTACAAATGGTGGTTTAGGGAGGACTCTACAAAACTCCAATCCAATGTGAGATGTCAAGGGAGCATGTTCAAGGTGTTGTTGATGTTACTCAACACCTTAAAGAAGTAGTCGAAAGCTTGCTCATTATCATGATAAAGGTCCTCAAACTTCATGATGGTCTTGGTTCATAGCATTACCAATATAGGGATTGAATATCCCTTCGAACTCATCATCCCAAAGACTGCAAACTTCGTCTACTTTATCATTAAAAATTTCTTGAGTTGATAGAGACAACTCTCCTTCTTTCTTGCCTTGGCCAATGAGGCCATCTTCTTCACTTGTCATGGGTGAGCTTTTCAAGCTCTCATTGTTGCTATTTCCTTGCTCTTTTGATGGAGCATCATCCACTTTCTTTTTCCATTGGAATTCCAACTTCTTCCTATCATCCTTCCGGCTATAGTGATCACCCATAAAACATGGCTCATGCAATCGGGGAGCTCTCAAGGTCTTGTCAAGATTGAAACTGATGGTTTCATCTCCCGCTTTAAGGGTGAGTTCTCCATGCTTCTGATCGATCACCGCTCCCGCGGTGTGCAAGAAAGGTGTTCCTAAGGTAATTGGAATGTTGGAGTCTTTTTCCATGTCAACAATAACGAAATCCACCGGGATGAAGAATTTTCCAATTCTCACGGGAACATCTTCCCATACCCCTAAAGGTGTCTTTATTGATCTATCCGCCATTTGAAGCGTGATGTTGTTACATTGGAGTTCTCCCATTCCTAGCCTCTTGCTAACCGAATATGGCATGACAATAACACTTGCCCCAAGGTCACATAAAGCTTAGTTGATTGTAGTGTCACCAATAGTGCATGAAATGGAGAAACTTCCCGGATCCTTGAGTTTTGGAGCTGAACTCTCTTAAAGGATGGCACTACTCACCTTAGTGAAGGCAATAGTTTCAAGCTTCCGGATTGATTTCTTCTTCGTAAGGATGTTCTTCATGTACTTTGAAAAGGCCGGAACGTGATTGATCAATTCCGTAAAAGGAATCGAGACTTCTAAATTCTTCACAATTTCCATGAATTTTCCAAGTTGGTCATCAAACTTAGGCTTAGCTTGACGACTTGGGAATGGAAGTCTAATCACAATGGGCTCCTTCTCTTTGGCCTTTTCATCACTTTTCTTTGAAACTTCTTGATTGGTGGGTTCTTCTTTCCTAGATTTTTGCACAACTCTTTCCTTGTCACTAGCTTCCACAACTTCATCGTCAATTTGCTTCTTTGGTCCTTCATATCTCGTACCACTCCTCAAGTGAATGGCACTAACTGTTTCATGTACTGGGGGATTACTTTGAGGTGGTAATTGCCCCTTTTGTCTTTGAGAGTTTGAAGATGCTAGTTGGATCAATTGAGTTTCCAACATTTTTGTGGAGGCTAGGATGTTGTTAATGGTTATGTCTTTTGCTTGGCTATCTTTTTGCATTTGAGTAAGAAATTCTTGTTGATTCTTTTGCATTTGGAGGACCGCTTTTTGAACATCAAAACCTTGGTCATTTTCTTAATTGTATGGAGTTTGATTTTGATAACCTTGGTTTTGGTTGAAAAAGGGTCTTTGATTTTGGTTTCTCATGGGAGGTGGGGTGTATGTTGGTTGGGGGTTTTGAAAATTTTGGCTTTTGTATGAGAGATTTGGGTGGAATTTGGTGTTTTCATTGTAATAGTTGGAATAAGGGGTACCATTTTTGTATGCTTGAAAAGCGTTCACTTGCCCATTCGTTCCCCTACATTCACTTTGGTCATGTCCCAAAGTTCAACAATTATCACATATCCCACTTTGGTGATTTTGAGGCCTCTTCAAGCTTAGCCATAGCCTTCTCAAACTTCAAGTTGACAATATCAATATGAGCACTAAGTTAAGCACCCAATTGAGAATAGAGTTCATTTCATGCTTTCCTCCTCTAGTAGCCTTGCGAGGTCTACTATATTGTAAATTATGGACCGCCATTTCGTAAATTTTGTTCCAAGTTTGATTATCGTCAACTTCGGTGAACATACCATTTGATCCCATGTTGAGAATGTTTCTTGAGTCTTCATAAAGACCATTCCAAAATTGTTTTACCAAGAACCACTCGCTAAGTCCATGATGAGGACATGAGCGACAAATTCCTTTGAATCGCTCCCAAGCTTCATACATAGATTCTTCGTCCCTTTGCTTAAAACCCGTAATTTGAGCTCTTAGCATGTTAGTCTTTTCCGGAGGGTAGGATTTTTTGTAGAAAGCTAGAGCCAACTTCTTCCAAGAGTCAATTCCAAGAGTAGCCTTGTCAAGGCTTTTCAACCATTGTTTCGCGGTGCCAATTAGAGAAAAAGGAAATAAGACCCATCGAATTTGGTCTTGAGTCACTCCGGTTTGTGAAATCGCATCACAATAGTCACAAAAAGTTTCCATATGGGAATGAGGGTCTTCACTAGGCATCCCCCCAAATTGGCTTCTTTCGACTAATTGGATAAATGCGTATTTTGAAATGAAATTTCCGGTTAAGTGTTGTGGTGTGGGAGTACCATTGGGTAGGTTCCCCTCGGTTGGTACGGAATGTGATGAAAACATAGGCATTTTAGGTTGATTGTGTAATTGATTTTGTGTTGGGTTCTCCTCACCTTCTCTAGCAAAAGGGTTGATGAACTCAATAGTGTTTGGTTGAATATCTACAACCTCACCAATACCCCTCAAAGTATTTCTAGCAAGTCTTCTATTGGTTGTCAAAGTCCTTTCAATTTCGTGATCAATGGGTAACAATTTACCTTGTGATCTTCTAGACATGCAAAATATCAAACAACTCGAAAACAATTAGAACAAACCTTGAGGAGTTTTACTTCCCCAAGGCAAAGAAAGTCATACCTAATAACAATCGAAGAAAATCAAATCAAGTTAACACCGTCCCCGGCAACGGCGCCATTTTTGGTCGAGTCCGCTTTGAGCTTAGATTTCGGTTACTTGTCGTAAGGAGCACCTAGACCAAAATAATATTTATAACTTCACAAACAACTCTACTACTAGTAAAAAGGCAAGTAAAGGTCGGATCCCAAGGGACGGGTATTAATGTAGGATTTTCGATTGCAAGTAGTGGTGTCTAGGGGTGTCACAATTTGGGTTGAGATAAGAAGATCACTAAACTAAATAAAAATAAAAGTAAACAAGCAAGATGACTAAAATGAGATGTAAACAATTGAATAAAAGCACTAGGGTGTCATGGGTTCATAGGGGATTCATGGGAATTGATCTTACAAACATATTCTCAAATTATAAGCAAGCAATTATTGTTGTGATAGGATCGAGTTGGTTTATATCTTACAATCCAAGGAAGGTTTGGGTCCCGGAGCCGAATCGATTAGATTGTACAACACCTACAAGTCGACTTAATCCTTCCTACTCAACTATATGCATGGTCTAATGAGACTCGAGTTGGTTTATGTCTTACAAGTCTCATTGAAAAGGTAAGTGATGGGTAAAAATGCAAGGATTCATAGGCTCGCATTTCATCAAACATAACATGTGCATAAGTTGAGATCACAAAAAGCAAGCAAATAAATTATGAAAACATATTAAATTAAGCATGAATCATCCCCCATGTTGGTTTCCCCTAATTACCAATTAATCCTAGTTAAGGGAACTACTCACTCATCATCATGTTTAACATGTTAACAAGGTTGTCAATCACATTAACAAATCAAAATTTGATGAATAAATGAAGATGATTAACAATGATTAAAATGGGATTAAGAGAATTATACCTAATGATGATTCCAAAATAATAATGCAAAGAATAATAGAAGTACTTGATGATTGATGGAAGGTTGTCAATCTCACAGTAAACCCAAATAATCTTCAATTACCCAAAACAAAAGATGAACAATAGAGAAATTAAGGAAATGAGATTTGTATTAATACTTGATTAGAAGTTTATTACAAGATTAAAGAGAGATTAGAATAATATAAACTACACTAAAGATTAATAAGACGAACATGATAATCTAATTAGGCTAATGGGGTATTTATATTGGGGATTAGGTGCACAAATTAGGGTTACTAAGGGCTTAAATGACGATTAAGTCCTTGAGGAATCGCTCCTCTCAAGAAAAGAAGCGGGTCTCCTTTTAGCTAGTCTTTCAAAAATATGCGCATCTCAAGTGAAGAAAGATGAGGACGTGTCCGTCTGGAGTACAATCCGAGCGTCCAAGGGTTGGGACGGGCGGATTGGGGAACTTTTGGACGGACGGCATGGTGGCAGGGACGAGCGTCCTGGGGAGCTGCTGGATGGGCATCCTGGTGGCAGGGACGAGCGTCCTGGGGAGCCGCTGGACGGGCGTCGTGAGTGGTGGGACGAGCGGATTCTAGCTCAGCTTCCTTTTCTTATTTTCTTATTTTCTTCTTCCAACAATCTTCCGGGATTTTGCCGGGGATGCAAGGATCTTCTTCATCATTACCCATCTACTTCATTATGTACAACGGCCTTCTAGTCGTGTCTTCTCTTTGATGCTTGGTCATTAGATTCGATCAATTTAGCTCTATTTTGCCATTAAAATGCAAAGTTTGCACTCCTCTCCTACCAAGGAAACAAAACCTCAAAGAATATGCAAAACAAAGGACTAAAGATACTAAATGACCCAAATATGCACTGAAAAGCATAGGAACGAGGCAATTCGAGGACTAAATATGCTCAAATATTGATCACAACAAATATTCCCAAACCGAACCTTTGCTCGTCCCGAGTAAAGAGGTGACAAAACTAGGACCCTTATTTAAACTATCCTACTAATATAGCCGATATGAGATAATTAGCGGGTCTCACTCCGCCCCTTCAACTCAGAACAAGACAACCATGAGGTAGGATGCCTTCTTGCAAGGCAAGGTGGGTCTTGCCAAAATGGCGACACATCCAATCATTAAAGCACACAAAATAAAGTAATGTATGCATCTACAAAAGAATAGCCACTTTCGTCATCTAAGTGGCGGTAATTATCTAAAGGGGAAGCAATTCAAGGGTACACACTCCTTCATAGATATGGTTTCTTCAAACTACTAAGCTAAGAAGGATACCAATAAATCGCCTCCAAGTTGTGTCAAGCTAGGGTACCTTTGTCCTCAATCGTTAAATGCTTTTGTCAAGAATAGACTCCCTATGGTGTTAGAAACACTGGAGGATCGCGGAATTCCCCTTCTTGCCTAGACAAGAAGAAGGGTCGTCCCCTCTCTACCATGCACAAAAATGGGTACGATGGATAAAGGGATCAAGAGTAATTGAGTTTCATGTGGGAGTTTCTTTTGTTGTTGTTTTTCCCCCCATTTTCTTGTGGCATATAATATTTGAGAACGCTTTCTTTTTGCCATTTCTTTTGATGTTTGGCTTTTTAATACTTGACAACTTTTCAACTTTTGCATTTTCTTTTGAACATTTTCAAAGTCATCCCAATTAGTAATGAGGGTGCCTTATATTTGAAGCATAGGAGTTTTCATTTTTGTTATTCCTCTTTTCTTTTGATGCAATTTTGCAAACTTTTTGACATTTCATTTCTTGAACTCAAATTTGAATAGTTTTTGTGCCCATTCCCTTTGATGACGAAATGTATGGTAGAACATGGATGAATGATGGTTGCATGGTTTCCAGGGCCACCTTGGAATAAATGGTAGCGAAAGAGTTATCACACCACAAGTAACTCTTGACTAGGCCTTAAACCATGGGTCAAAGGATACTAGTATGACACATCCTAGGGTGTTTTACAAGTATTCAAACAAGCAAAGTCTTAAGAAGAAAAAGCATCTACTAGGGCCTATATACACTTCTCAAGCTTTCCATATAGACGGTTTTAAACAAATTTTCCTAAATGCAACTGCATGCCATGATGCAACTAACATATATACATCCTAATGCATATGCTTCTACCAAATAATATCCCAAATAATCTAAATGCAAGTCCTAAATTCACATTGTTTATACCACATCAATCAAAATAAAGCCACATAGTCATTACCATAAAGAAGAAAAAGGAGATTGGAAAGATCATACCATACGGTCTTCAATATCCTTATGTCTCGGATGTAGCGTAGTCAATAAATGTGAACAAGGATGAACAAACACAATATATACAAATCTATACTACAAAGGAAATGAACTTGTTTTTGGATTTTCAATTTTTCAAATTTTTTGGATTTTTCGAAATTTTTGATTTTTTGGATTTTGAATAAAAGTCAAGTTAGATTTCCCATCCCCACACTAGTATGGGCATTGTCCTCAATGGTCAATACGATAGGAAATTATGCAATGAATATGCATGATTTCTAAACTAAATGCAAACTATACTAAGCTACACTACATGATGCATGTGTTTTTGTTATGGCGGAGAGCATAATTTAAATTAGCTCCCAATGCATATGCATGGACTTCCCCAAACCAAAATAGACATTATTTCTAATGTCTAGAATTTCGCGGGAGTTTATGCACATGGAATGCAATGAATGAAACTAAAGATTGTCATTTTGGATTTTACAAGTTGGGAACAAAGATAAATAACACCTTAATGAAGCCAAGGTGTTAGTCCTCCAATGTTACTAGGACTCCACAAAACAAATGATCAAGATAAAATAAAAACAAGAGAAGTAGACAAACCATAAGGGAGGTGTAAGAATGTAGGAGCCTCCAAAGTTTGCTAAACCTCCCCCATCGTATCATCATCATCATCATCATCATCATCTTCCTCTCTTGAGGTATCATCGACCTCCATAGATGTGGAATCATGTCCACTCTCACTTTCACTTGCTTGTTCTTCCTCAATTTCCTCTTTCTCTTCTTGAGCTTCTTCTTCTTGAACCTCTTCTTCTTCTTCTCCTTCTTGGTCACCACCCTCTTCAACAACCATCTCCTCTCCACCCGGTATACCACCACTAGGAATGCTAGGAAATAATACTTCCATATCCGCCCAACTAGGCAAAGGACAAGACAGATCAAGAAGTCCTTGCCTAGCTAGATGTAGGAGAGGCGGATATTGGGCTTTGTAAGCATCCACTCTATCATTGTAAGCTTGCTTGTGCATTTCCCTCATGATTTGTGTCAAGTAATCATTTTCCACTTCGACATCCTTGGGTTTGAACTCTTGGTATTCAAATGGGTAAGGTGGGGTGATAATGGAGGATGAGGGCTCGGCAATTTCGCCCCTTTGTTGTTGAATGATATACTCGGTCTCTTCGGAGAGTAGGAGAAGGTAATTAGGTCGGTGAACATTCAATCGGCAAATTTTGGAAGGCAAGGTGAATTTCATTGTAGACAATTTACCTAATCCCATAGACTCAAAGAAGGTTTTGGTTTGTTTAAGAACACCAAATTTTTACAATGCATCTTCACAAATAAACTTAGTAGGCATGGTGGTTTTCTTAACAAAGAAAATGAATTTCTCCCTATGAGAGTCGAAAGTGAAAGTTACCTCCGGATAATTGGATAATTGTTCAATGACCGGAGTTGTTGATGTTGTAGCTTCCATAGGGGGATCTTGTTGTTGAACCTCCAACCTTACCTCATGGACTACCAATGCCTTTGACAATTGTTTTTCTTGAAGAGCTAGTTTCCTTTTGGAAAGTGTCTTCTTTGGGGGTGCCTTGTTACCTCCTTTAGTTCTTGCCATTCTCCTTTGCTTGATTACACCAATGAGAGGTTGAAATCTTCAATTTTTAGTTATACCCAAATCGATTTAGGATGAATGAATGTTGCTTTGTATCCTAAAAATCGACTCAAAGGTTGAAGATTTTGGTGTTTGAATCACTTGTTGTTGCAAAAGGAGTGATTAATTTTTGTTGTGAGGAAGTTTGGATTTGATTTGGTTGAATTTGGTAGAGGAAATTTGATTTTGTTGATGGAGAGGATGAGGGTTTTTGGGGTTTTTGGGTTTTGGGTAGTGTTTGTATGTTGAAGAAATGAGAATAAATGGAAGAAAAAGGGTTTAAATGAACCGTTATATTTGAAAGTGTAGCAGAGGACGAGCGGACCAGGCATCGGGACGGGCAGATTCTTCAATGTTTGGCCTAGGAAAAGACGCCACAAGACAAGCATCTTGCTTCTAAGACGAGCGGATTCTTTGTGGAGGGACGAGCGTCTTTCTGGGTGGACGCTCGGATTCCTTTACAGAGAAAATCACAGATTTTTGCTATTAAAAAGACGAGCGTCTTTTGTGAAGAATGGTCGTCCAAAATGAGACGAGCGGAGTCTCAGCTGAGATGCTCGGATTATTTTACAGATCATTTTTTTGTATTTTGCTGCTCTACCAGACGAGCGTCTGGTGACTTTGGACGTTCGGGTTCTTCAGGACGAGTGGATTATCCGTTTGGCAGTTCGGATTCTGCCTTGACCACACGGATTCAGGTCCATCCGTGGGTACTTCGTAACCCGTGTCATTTTCATTCTTCAATTCTCGTGTTCTTCCTTGTTGGGGTACTACAAAGGCATGAATATCCTAGGCAATTGCTATCCCCACACCAAGGTAAAGCACTACACATCATTAAAATCATAAGTCCCTCCCCGACTTCTCTCAAAATGATGAATATCTTGATCAAGGCACAAAAATAAATCCAAAAATGACAAAAATGCAATGTAATAATTGAAATACAAGTTAGAGAATTAGAATATTTACAAATGGTGGTTTAGGGAGGACTCTACAAAACTCTCATCCAATGTGAGATGTCAAGGGTTGAGGAAAAGTAGATCTATATACTTACATATTCATATATGTTTTAATTTAATTTGTTATAAAATTAAGTAATGATCTTATGCATGCAAACATTTAAACAAAATAAAGAAGAAACTTGTTCTTACATTGGAAATTTGGTTAATATGGGCACAAGAGAGATCACCTTTCTCTCTTGTTATTGAGCTTTCCCTTTTGGATGAACAAAGACCCAAGTGTAGGATCTCTCCCACGGATTTATACCCAAAGCTTACTCTTAATTAAAATTAATATTATAGTTACCAGTACAATATTAATCTTGTAGAAAAATGACCCAAAAATATTACAAAACACTTAATATTTTCGGTTTTGGGAGAGAAGAAGAAGAGAGCTTTTTTGTCTCTCTAGAATTCTTATTTTTTTGGATGAGTAAAGAATGAATGATACACTACAACATTTAGTGTGTTATTAGGTAAATAAGATGAAAAACCATAATGGTTTTTCCATCTCAAAAACCGGGTGGAAGGGGGGGATTTTGGGGAGCCAATGCATGCTTGTGTTATTCTTTACAATAAGCAATAGGTTGCAAGGCTAGTCTATAATGAAAATGATTGTGTTTTCCACTAATTTAAACCACACAATATTTTGCCTAATCCCCTCTTAATTTCGGTACACTCATAAAATGGAACCCATTTTATTTTTGTCAAATTTGTCAATATGTCACATGTCATATGTTACATAAATTTCATATGTATTTTTAACATATTAAAAATCAACGTATTAATAAAGTACGTCATATACAAAAATCGACTTAGTAATTCATAATTACTTGTACCAAAATATTTCTCCAATTATAAATCACAATAAATTGTATTTATAATAGTTCATTCAAATTTAATTGTTTCCTTAAACAATAATTTCATCTGAGTAATGATACAATTCGATTACTCAGACCATATCTCATTTAATCAAATTTCAATGTGATACGTAAATTTTTCCTCCAAAACCGTCCGTCAATTTTCAAGTAATTTAATTAACTCGCAACGTTATACGATTAGTTAAATGATCAATTGAGAGTGTTGCCCTATAGGTATGACCTAGGGGGTCAACTGATCACCACCGTCGTACGACAATAATGTCAAACTCTAGTCAGCCAATCATTACCGATATATGTTGATCAGTTCACAGTAAAATATTACTTCCCAATTGTATTCTTTATAATGAGACTTACACATGTGATCATCATGATCAACAGTTGTGATCGCATTATTGTCGGAGGACACATATTCCAACAATCTCCCACTTGTCCTCGACAAGTGTGCGTCACCAATTCTCTTGTCCTATTACTATCTCCCACTCAATGCAAGGTGTCTTTCAGGTCGTACTTGCAAGTGATCATATCGAGAGTGGTTTCCTCGATCTGGAGAATAACTGATTGACCGGATTTATCTATCATAGATACCTTCCGAGCGTGGCCACGCATTTCCAGTTCATTACTCCTCGAGTGGCCCTGAGATATTGTTATAACCCTGACTAGGGATGGACAATTCCTATCGCACTCATTCCCTTCGACTAGCCACAACCATCATAACCCAAAATATGCCCATTTGACCCCATTTACGAAGGTCGTAGTAACACAAATCAAAGTTAATCTGAAACTGTGCCATCTTAGGCGAATAGTCATTAGTCAAAAGAATCGACACATTTGAATACTATAGCAGCTCTCACCACGACCAGGCTATATAAATTTGCCAGAACTCTATAAGCGGTCATTAGGCCCGACAAAATGTTCCTAACAGTCTGCCTATGTGATCGACTAGTCATCTCACATGACTCTATGGCACTTGAACTTGCCATCAATCGCATCACACTCTAGTCACTTCGAGACGTCACCTCATGTAAGTAACTATGGGCAAATACAATGTTAATCCATGTTCACTTTAACGGGGTTCAATTGTCTCCACAACCCGTTTGGATATAACAATGTACAAGGTGAGTTGATAATAACTCAAACGACAAATGTCGACATCACACTCTGGTAGTCAATACCATATTACAACCTTGTGATGTATATCGTAAGTGTAAACACTTATTGATTGCAATAGAAGTTTAACATGCCATGTGTCCATGTGTTCAAACTTCTTATAATCGCATTTTCCTTTACATTCATGTTCTCTCTCATAGCATGAATCTTACCAAGTACACATCAAGGTTCCCGACCTCGGTTTTGATTCTTTATCTTGAAAGAACTTCCTTATCGATTATCACATAATGAACGAATTTGTGGTGAATGATATAACTTGTACTTATCAAGTACTCCATCCACACACAATGCACTAGGTATATGTTTTGTAGAGTCTTACAACAATTTGTCAAGACGATTGGTCTAGCACTTCTCACAAGTTCTAGCATATTAGGAAGGATTAGTTTTGAATAACTTCTTATTCAACTAAGTATCTTTCCAATAACCTCTTATTTTTCCTTTACGTGTGTTTGAACTTTCTATAATATGTGCAACCTCTTAACACATAATAGAGTATTCTGTTAAACACCGAAATCGCTCATCGGATTCTACTTGAGAATTCATGACATTTCTATTATGGCTTACCAATCAATCATCATGCTCTTATGCATATGATTCATAATTGGACATGTACATGATTATTCTAATGGCGGAAACACTAGTTACTAATAATCATGAGATCAACTGTTCATAGGTTCAATGAACGACCATGACTGCTAATGGCAATTCCATTTTCATCTACATGAATAACCTATGTGAATGTTGATACGATGTGTATCTCTTAATACTAATCCAACATCCCTTGATGTAATTGGATTCATCATAGTCCATTTTTATCCAGAATTGAAAACTCAAATACTTCTTTATGAAAGAAGATATTAGCTCGTCATTCCTAATGAGTAATGAGTTGTAAACATTCATAGGATGACAGCTCCCACTAAATCCCATGTCTTCACATGATAATTTGTAAACTCCTAATTAACTCCACATGTTTCTAAATTGATTACTCAATTGAACACATTTCAAAATTTTGGAATGTATGTTGCTTTGCAAAGTTATTAAGATGAAACCATATATGTTCCCATCATATCCTTTAAAAATTCCTATTTTGAAGAGGTCTCATTTTACCTTATGGAAAGAGATTTTAAATCTCTAACACACTCATGTCATAATGATGTGTGGCAATGTCATTTATTAAATATAAGTAATATCTAATACACATCCTTCAAAATATCCCTTTTAGAAGGATGTTTAACCAATTCATTTTCATAATGAGGTTGAGTAATGACATCTGCGTGGTTTAAAACTTTGGCTATTGGAGATATCGGTATATCAATACCTGCAACTTCTAGTGATAAATATCGCTTATTACTAGGATGTTACATTGATTCATTTAGGCTCTTAAGTAAATCTCAAGGTTAAAACTATTGGTCAAAAATTCATAAAATTAGTCAAAACTCTAGTTAAGACTTTACATTAGTCATTTTGTTCTAAAACTTTCTTTTGGTCTCCTCGTGTAGTTATCTTCAGAATATGCTCTTATGATTACTTCACTTGGTCTCTTTAGTCATATAGAACTTACTTGAGACCATAGATCTCATCAATTTGGTCTACTATGTGAATAGATATACCCTTTATTCAAATCATTCTACCTTGCGTAGATCTCATTTACACAAGTACACTAATTTTTCTTGTCTCGTGTGTTATGTCCTCATTTTTCTCCCACTCTATCTTTAGAATAAATACACTATAGATTCATAGATAGCATATGAGACACAAATAATGATGTTGAAGTTATAAGGAGAACTATCTCATAGATTGACTAATAGTTTTAGATGTGTACTTGGTGATTGACATACCTTTAAGAGACTTCGTAGACTCAAGGTAACTTTGTAAATGAACATACACAAGCCTTAAGCATGTGGACATATAATGAAAGCCGTCATTATATTTGTCTATTAGATCACTTTAAGTTATATGTTTCTAAGAGTAAGCATTTAAACATGAATTTTTAGAACAAAAGGATAAGATGATAAAACGGGTGACTTGGGTTGCAAACCAAGTCACCATTATCCAAAATACAAACCATTATCCAAAATACCTTTCCATGTCAAACACGGAAACTTAAGGTTCTAAAATCCATAACATGAATAAAATAAGACAATAAAAAGCAAAGCTCTATAAGAGCTATTCCTAGCTTCTTGATCGTATGTTATGCTTGCTTTTCCTTTCCCTTGTCTTTGCTTGGTGGAGGCTCTATTTACAATAAAAAGGGAGATACATTATCACAACTTTGTATCATAATACCATAGTTGAATTAGAAACATAAAAGAAAGGATAGTCATTTACCTACTGGAGTAATCTTTCCCGCCTTAATATCACCAAGGTATTTGGAACAATTTCTTTTCCAATGTCCCATACCATTACAATAATGGCATTTATCAAGAGGACCCTTCTTGATTTTTGAAGTGCTAGCTTCACAAGTCCTAGCTTTGGTGAATGTGGGAGCTTGTTCCTTACCCTTCCTCCCATTCTTCTTGAACTTCCCCTTACTCTTAGTGCTTATGTTAAGCACATCCTTGGGTGGGTTCACATTTAACCCCATGTCCCTTTCGGCTTGCACAAGTAACTTGTGCAATTCTTCAAGAGACACATCCTTGTCTTGCATGTTAAAATTCACCCGGAATTGAACATACGCTTTCACTTTTGACAAGGAGTGTAGAATCCTATCTACAATGAGTTCTTTGGGGATTTCAACCTTTTGAATCTTCAAGGTCTCGACAAGCTCCATAAGTTTGAGCACATGAGGGCTAACCTTTTGGCCCTCTTTGAAGTCGAGATCAAAGAATGCCGCGGCCGCCTCATATTGGACGATACGCGGAGTTTGTGAAAACATTGTCACAAGCTTGGAGTAAATCTCATTAGCATTGCCCATTTTAAAGGCTCTCCATTGGAGGTCTGCCTCCATCGCAAATATCAAGACATTTTTCATTGTGGCGGACTCCTTTTGGTAAGCCTCATATGCTTCCCTAGTGGCGGCGGTCGACCTAGTAGTAGGTTCGGGAGCAGAGGCCTCGGTAAGGTAACGAAGCTTGCCGTCACCTTGGGCGGCCAATTTGAGTTGGGCATCCCAATCGGAGAAATTTGACCCATTCTTTTCAAGTTTACATCGATCCATGAAGGATCGGAGCCATGATGAACTAGCGAGAGGCATTGCAATAGGGGTTGGTGTTGCCATTTGTTATGAAAAAAATGGTCTACAAAACAAAATAGAAGGAGTAAAACAAATGTCGTTTTAATAACAATACTCGTAAAAATTATAATTTAAACAAGTTTTATGCATTTTTCTAGTGACCTCTACCCGACTAGATAAATGATTCCAAGACCCAAATTCATATCGACTTAGGCACGGTAGGGCCGATTCATCCTTTATCAATATAACTCGGTGGATTAACGTTTAATCAATTCTACTTTTAGAACTCTTGGTCGATAAAATTACTCTAATAATTATCTATAGCCCAAAACACATCCGACAAGGGCACGGTATGGCCGATGAAACCCTTATCGAAAAACTTTTGTTGAGTTCAATCCAAATTTCGAATAAATGTGTCCATGATCCAAATCCACATCAACTCGGGCACGGTAGGGCCGATTCATCCCTTATCAACATGAATTCGGTGGATAGACATTTATCACCCACTTCCCCTACGTAACAAGTTTTGTACCCCGGTAGGGCCGAGTGCACTCCCTCGCGAAATAGGTTTTCATGGTTTCTACTATTTGGTAAGGCTATGTCTCAATTAATTGTTTTAGCGAGAGGTCATGTCAATTTATTATCTATCACGTTTTAAGTGAACTAAAGCGGTGAACTACGATAAATCTAATTGACACGGTCGATAAACTCGATGAAAGAAGATGATGCATGTTTTAGTTATGGTGATTTAGCGATGCATGTGACATAAAAATAAAATGCAAGCATAAAATAAATAAATCCTAGTATGGCCTTTCCTAAAATAGAAAAACTACTTAACTATTACATATTCGGAAACCAACTCCATTGGTCCCTTGAACTTCGGTTGTGGCACGCATCTCGAGGTAACACCGTCTTTATGTATCGCCATCTTGAAGAAATCCGTCTTTGGGAACTCCGAGATAAATTAAATTACATAGCAAATTACATAATTTCCTATTATACATTTGTAACTAAGATAAAATAAAATAAATCTATTAAATTACAAAACGGTGATACGAGATCACAATAAAATTACAACCGAATCGATATTCCCATACATTTCGGGAAATATCAATTAAAAACTAAGGCCATACTAAGTAAAATTACATAATTCAAAAATTACATAAATTAAATTATGACAATCATAAAGAAAATGCAGCATTATAATATGTATGAACATGCCCAATTTTATGCTAAATCGCCTTTAATTAGCCAATATCGTATATTACTCGGTTTTTACGGATTTGCGTGATTTCAACATTTTATAATCACAAAAATTACATAAATTCATATTTATGCATAAATTAATTACCCTAACCTCTTAGGACTCAAAATTTAGTCTTCACTAATAATTTGACCATAATTAACTCATATTTATAAATTTGTTCATTAATGGACTAAAAATTTCAAAAATAAGCTATAAACTTCAAATAAATCACAAAATTTGAAATTTAAACTCATGAACATTCTGTAAAAATACCATGACACTCATAATGTTCAAAAAACATAGGTTAAAAATTTCGAATTTTATCCGGAAAAACAATGTTGCGGTTTATCGGTTTTTAACAAAATAATCATAAAAACATGGAAAAATTATATTCATTAACTTTTCAATTTTAGATCTGAAAACGATAATAAAATGCAACATATGATGTTTTTCTTTAGTGATAGAGTATGTTTTATTAATTTTTCATTATTTAAGTCACTATTCATGCCATTTTTTTTCTAAAACCCATAAATCATGCAAAAAGACTTCACTATAGCCCATTATTTTACACACATCTTGTAAAATTGCATGTGATATCATACTAAATTTCTATGACCAGATTCAAAATTTATCTCATATTAACCTATTTTTCACCTAAAACCGATTTTAATAATGAAAAATACATTTTTTGAGCATAACATGTCAAAAAATTATGAAATTTTATAGGTTATCTCAAAATAATATATGTGATAACATATCCAAAAATCACTAGAAAATTCGAAGTATAGCTAATTTTAGACCGAAAATGACATTTTTACTCAAAAAATCATATTTAAATGCCATTATTGTATATTATGAACAATAAAAATCCGTAAATTTAACCAAAATATCCTAAAACATTTTAGGACCAGAAATTTAACATGCATAAATTAATTTCGTGATATATCATAATAACACAAATTATTCAAGTTTTATATGATATTCTTATAACTCGGAAAAACTTTTAACCGATTTGCATGCAAACAACCATGGCTCTTGATACCGATTGAAGGAAAAGTAGATCTATATACTTACATATTCATATATGTTTTAATTTAATTTGTCATAAAATTAACTAATGATCTTATGCATGCAAACATTTAAACAAAATAAAGAAGAAACTTGTTCTTACATTGGAAATTTGGTTAATATGGACACAAGAGAGATCACCTTTCTCTCTTGTTCTTGAGCTTTCCCTTTTGGATGAACAAAGACCCAAGTGTAGGATCTCTCCCAAGGATTTATAACCAATGCTTACTCTTAATTAAAATTAATATTATAGTTACTAGTACAATATTAATCTTATAGAAAAATGACCCAAAAATATTATAAAACACTTAATATTTTCGGTTTTGGGAGAGAAGAAGAAGAGAGCTTTTTTGTCTCTCTAGAATTCCTAATTTTTTGGATGAGTAAAGAATGAATGATACACTACAACATTTAGTGTGTTATTAGGTAAATAAGATGAAAAACCATAATGGTTTTTCCATCTCAAAAACCGGGTGGAAGGGGGGGATTTTGGGGAGCCAATGCATGCTTGTGTTGTTCTTTACAATAAGAAATAGGTTGCAAGGCTAGTCTATAATGCAAATGATTGTGTTTTCCACTAATTTAAACAACACAATATTTTGCCTAATCCCCTCTTAATTTCGGTACACTCATAAAATGGAACCCATTTTATTTTTGTCAAATTTGTCAATATGTCACATGTCATATGTTACATAAATTTGTTATGTATTTTTAACATATTAAAAATCAACGTATTAATAAAGTACGTCATATACAAAAATCGACTTAGTAATTCATAATTACTTGTACCAAAATATTTCTCCAATTATAAATCACAATAAATTGTATTTACAATAATTCATTCAAATTTAATTGTTTCCTTAAACAATAATTTCATCTGAGTAATGATACAATTCGATTACTCAGACCGTATCTCATTTAATCAAATTTCAATGTGATACGTAAATTTTTCCTCCAAAATCGTCCGTCAATTTTCAAGTAATTTAATTAACTCGCAACGTTATATGATTAATTAAATGATCAATTAAGAGTGTTGCCCTATAGGTATGACCTAGGGGGTTAACTGATCACCACCGTCGTACGACAGTAATGTCAAACTCTAGTCAGCCAATCATTACCGACATATGTTGATCAGTTGACAGTAAAATATTACTTCCCAATTGTATTCTTTATAATGAGACTTAAACATGTGATCATCATGATCAACAGTTGGGATCGCATTATTGTCGGAGGACACATATTCCAACAAAGGGAGCATGTTCGAGGTGTTGTTGATGTTACTCAACACCTTAAAGAAGTAGTCGAAAGCTTGCTCATTATGATGATAAAGGTCCTCAAACTTCATGATTGTCTTGGTTCATAGCATTACCAATATAGGGATTGAATATCCTTTCGAACTCATCATCCCAAAGACCGCAAACTTCATCTACTTGATCATTAAAAATTTCTTGAGTTGATAGAGACAACTCTCCTTCTTTCTTGCCTTGGACAATGGGGCCATCTTCTTCACTTGTCATGGGTGAGCTTTTCAAGCTCTCATTGTTGCTATTTCCTTGCTCTTTTAATGGAGCATCATCCACTTTCTTTTTCCATTGGAATTCCAACTTCTTCCTATCATCCTTCCGGCTATAGTGATCAACCATAAAACATGGCTCATGCAATCCGGGAGCTCTCATGGTCTTGTCAAGATTGAAAATGATGGTTTCAACTCCCACTTTAAGGGTGAGTTCTCCATGCTTCAGATCGATCACCGCTCCCGCGGTGTGAAAGAAAGGTCTTCCTAAGATAATAGGAATGTTGGAGTCTTTTTCCATGTCAACAATAACGAAGTCCACCGGGATGAAGAATTTTCCAATTCTCAGGGGAACATCTTCCCATACCCCTAAAGGTGTCTTTGTTGATCTATCCGCCATTTGAAGCGTGATGTTGGTACATCAGAGTTCTCCCATTCCTAGCCTCTTGCTACCTGAATATGGCATGACACTAAAACTTGCCCCAAGGTCACATAAAGCTTTGTTGATTGTAGTGTCTCCAATAGTGCATGAAATGGATAAACTTCCCAGATCTTTGAGTTTTGGAGGTGAACTCCCTTGAAGGATGGCACTACTCACCTTAGTGAAGGCAATAGTTTCAAGCTTCCGGATTGATTTCTTCTTCATAAGGATGTCCTCTTGTACTTTGAAAAGGCCGGAACGTGATTGATCAATTCCGTGAAAGGAATCGAGACTTCTAAATTCTTCACAATTTACATGAATTTTCCATGTTGGTCATCAAACATAGGCTTAGCTTGACGACTTGGGAATGGAAGTCTAATCACAATGGGCTCCTTCTCTTTGGCCTTTTCTTCACTTTTCTTTGAAACTTCTTGATTGGTGGGTTCTTCTTCCCTAGAGTTTTGCACAACTCTTTCCTTGTCACTAGCTTCCACAACTTCATCCTCAATTTGCTTCTTTGGTCCTTCATATCTCGTACCACTCCTCAAGTGAATGTCACTAACTGTTTCATGTCTTGGGGGATTACTTTTAGGTGGTAATTGCCCCTTTTGTCTTTGAGAGTTTGAAGATGCTAGTTGAGTCAATTGAGTTTCCAACATTTTTGTGTGGGCTAGGACGTTGTTAATGGTAATGTCTTTTGCTTGGCTATCTTTTTGAATTTGAGTAAAAAATTCTTGTTGATTCTTTTGTATTTGGAGGACCAGTTTTTGAACATCAAAACCTTGGTCATTTTGTTGATTGTATGGAGTTTGATTTTGATAACCTTGGTTTTTGTTGATAAAGGGTCTTTGATTTTGGTTTCTCATGGGAGGTGGGGTGTATGTTGGTTAGGGGTTTTGAACATTTTGGCTTTTGTATGAGAGATTTGGGTGGAATTTGGTGTTTTCATTGTAATAGTTAGAATAAGGGGTACCATTTTTGTATGCTTGAAAAGCGTTCACTTGCTCATTCGTTCCCCTACATTCACTTTGGTCATGTCCCAAAGTTCCACAATTCTCACATATCCCACTTGGGATTGATGAAGATGCCACCATGGCATTAACATGATGCTTTGGTGATTTTGAGGCTTCTTCAAGCTTAGCCATAGCCTTCTCAAACTTCAAGTTGATAGTATCAATATGAGAACTAAGTTAAGCACCCAATTGAGAATATAGTCCATTTCATGCTTTGTTCCTCTAGTAACCTTGCGAGGTCTACTATATTGTAAATTATGGACCGCCATTTCCTCAATTTTGTTCCAAGTTTGATTATCGTCAACTTCGGTGAACATACCATTTAATCCCATGTTGAGAATGTTTCTTGAGTCTTCATAAAGACCATTCCAAAATTGTTGTACCAAGAACAACTCGCTAAGTCCATGATGAGGACATGAGCGACAAATTCCTTTGAATCGCTCCCAAGCTTCATACAAAGATTCTTAGTCCCTTTGCTTAAAACCCGTAATTTAAGCTCTTAGCATGTTAGTCTTTTCCGGAGGGTAGAATTTTTTGTAGAAAGCAAGAGCCAACTTCTTCCAAGAGTCAATTCCAAGTGTAGACTTGTCAAGGCTTTTCAACCATTTTTTCGCGGTGCCAATTAGAGAAAAAGGAAATAAGACCCATCAAATTTGGTCTTGAGTCACTCCGGTTTGTGAAATCGCATCACAATAGTCACGAAAAGTTTCCATGTGGGAATGAGGGTCTTCACTAGGCATCCCCCCAAATTGGCTTCTTTCGACTAATTGGATAAATGCGGATTTTGCAATGAAATTTCCGGTTAAGTTTTGTGGTGTGGGAGTACCATTGGGTAGGTTCTTCTCGGTTGGTACGTAATGTGATGAAAACTTAGGCATTGTGGGTTGATTGTGTAATTGATTTTGTGATGGGTTCTCCTCACCTTCTCAAGCAAAAGGGTTGATGAACTCAATAGTGTTTGGTTGAATATCTACAACCTCACTAATACCCCTAAAAGTATTTCTAGCAAGTCTTCTATTGGTTGTCAAAGTCCTTTCAATTTCGTGATTAATGGGTAACAAGGAACCTTGTGATCTTCTAGACATGCAAAATATCAAACAACTCGAAAACAATTAGAACAAACCTTGAGGAGTTTTACTTCCCCAAGGCAAAGAAAGACATACCTAATAACAATCAAAGAAAATCAAATCAAGTTAACACCGTCCCCGGCAACGGCGCCATTTTTGGTCGAGTCCGCTTTTAGCTTAGATTTCGGTTACTTGTCGTTAGGAGCACCTAGACCAAAACAATATTTATAACTTCAGAAACAACTCTACTACTAGTAAACAGGCAAGTAAAGGTCGGATCCCAAGGGACGGGTATTGATGTAGGATTTTCGATTGCAAGTAGTGGTGTCTAAGGGTGTCACAATTTGGGTTGAGATAAGAAGATCACTAAACTAAATAATAATAAAAGTAAACAAGCAAGATGACTAAAATGAGATGTAAAAAATTGAATAAAAGCACTTGGGTGTCATGGGTTCACAGGGGATTCATGGGAATTGATCATACAAACAAATTCTCAAATTATAAGAAAGCAATTATTGTTGTGATAGGATCGAGTTGGTTTATATCTTACAATCCTAGGAAGGTTTGGGTCCCGGAGCCGAATCGATTAGATTTTACAACACCTACAAGTCGACTTAATCCTCCTTACTCAACTATATGCATGGTCTAACGAGACTCGAGTTGGTTTATATCTTACAAGTCTCATTGAAAAGGTAAGTGATGGGTAAAAAATGCAAGGATTCATAGGCTCTCATTTCATCAAACATAACATGTGCATAAGTTGAGATCACAACAAGCAAGCAAATAAATTATGAAAACATATTAAATTAAGCATGAATCATCCCCCATGTTGGTTTCCCCTAAGTACTAATTAATCCTAGTTAAGGAAACTACTCACTAATCACATTAACAAAGCAAAACATGATGAATAAATGAAGATGATTAAAAATAAATAAAAGGGATTAAGAGAATTATACTTAATAATGATTCCAAAATAATAATGCAAAGAATAATAGAAGTACTTGATGATTGATGGAAGGTTGTCAATCTCCCAATAAACCAAAATAATCTTCAATTACCCAAAATAAAAGATGAACAATAGAGAAATTAAGGAAATGAGATTTGTATTAATACTTGATTAGAAGTTTATTAGAAAATTAAAGAGAGTTTAGAATAATATAAAGTACACTAAAGATTGACAAGAAGAACATGATAATCTAATTAGACTAATGGGGTATTTATATTGGGGATTAGGTGCACAAATTAGGGTTACTATGGGCTTAAATGACGATTAAGTCCTTGAGGAATCGCTCCTCTCAAGATAAGATGCGGGTCTCCTTTTAGCTAGTCTTCCAAAAATATGCGCATCTCAAGTGAAGAAAGAAGAGGATGTGTCCCTCTGGAGTACAATCCGAGCGTCCAAGGGTCGGGACGGGCGGATTGGGAGCTTTTGGACGGGCGACCTGGTGGCAGGGACGAGCATCCTGGGGAGCTGCTGGACAGGCATCCTGGTGGCAGGGACGAGCGTCCTGGGGAGCTGTTGGACGGGCGTCCCGAGTGGTGGGACGAGCGGATTCTAGGTCAGCTTCCTTTTCTTATTTTCTTCTTTTCTTCTTCCAACAATCCCCCGGGATTTTGTCGCGGATGCAAGGATGTTCTTCATCATTGCCCATCTACTTCATTATGTACAAAGGCCTTCTAGTCTTGTCTTCTCTTTGATGCTTGGTCATTAGATTCGATTAATTTAGCTCTATTTTGCCATGAAAATGCAAGGTTTGCACTTCTCTCATACCAAGGAAACAAAACCTCAAAGAATATGCAAAACAAAGGACTAAAGATAGTAAATGACCCAAATATGCACTGAAGAGCATAGGAACGAGGCTAATTCGGGGACTAAATATACTCAAATATTGATCACATCCCTCGCCCCGCTACTGGACGGGCTTCTTCTTCAGGTACTAGAGGACGGGGTTGCGGACGAGCCATACCCGTTGCTGGCCGGGTCACGATCCGTGTCGATGAGTATCTTGACTTGCACCCCGACTACCCCGAGGTACGTTTTGTTAACGCTTTACATCGTACTCGTTTCATTGCTTTAGAGAGCTGTGATTTTGCTTCAACGAAGTTTTATGTCGTAAGTCGCTTGAGAGGTTAGGTATTTACGAGCCTGTAGTTGAGATATTGAACGGAACGGGGATGTCCGTACTGATTACCATGAGTGCCTTCACCTATAAGGAGCTGATCCTCGAGTTCTTCAGCTCCTTTACCTTCTCCGTTGGCGCCTATGCCACTGACCCGGGTAGTTCTTCTGTCTCCTTCTGGTTATTTAACCGGACCACGACCTGGACCCTAGTTGAGTTTGGCAGTAGGTTAGGTTTGTCTTCTACGTGTGACTCTGCCCTCCTAGGAAGGTCATCCGGATGTTGTAAAGGACCTTGTCACAGACTAGTTATGAGGAGCGCAAGCTCGCGCATGTCCACCTTTCCCCCGACCCGTTACTTCTTGCGTCTCATTGGTGGGACCGTCTTTGGCCGTAAAGAACCAAACAATGTGAACAACATTGAGCTATATATTCTTGGAGATTACCTGAACATTGATAGTGAGGGATCTTGTGTGCTTAACGTTGCTTACCTGACTGCCCAGTATTTTCATAATATGAGGCAGAAGACGACCGACACCATTGTTTGCGGTGGCATAACCACTTTTCTTGCCCGTCCTATCTTCCCCGTCTTTCCTCGTGACTTACAGCACCTAGACACTGATAGGTATCTTGACATTGCTACTATGTTGTCTATGTTTTGGCTTGCTTTTGACCAGCATACATGGAAGATTTGTGGTTCCTTGTCTGTGCCCTAACCTTGCACCACTTTGCCCCGTCTTGTTCCCCTGCCCATTGTTATGGGCGGGCTACCTCCACCACTACCCATGTTTCACCCCCTACTTGCTCCACCTCCTACCATGTCCGCTTCTAAGAAGCGGAAGAGACCTGAGACCGGAGAGGGACCCACACCTTCTACGGGTGGCCAGACCTCCACTCCTTCTCCTACTCTTGACACTACAGAGCCGGTTTATCCGGCTAATTTTGTTCCACCTCCACCTTTTGAGGCGTCCGCGGTCCTAGACCAAGGGCGCCGTGACGGTTTGCTTATTGAGCTTCTTACCAGGCAGACTTGTATGGAGCGGGACATTGCACTTCCTATGTTCCCTCTATACGAGTATCACATGAGGAGAGGACGTCCTGTCCCTAAAGGCTGGCCACACCCGTCTTTCTACCGGTACCCAGCAGAGGGGTACCCACAACCGGCCAGCGAGTCAGACACCGCTGAGGAGGAGGAGGAGGAGGAGAGAGTACGCGCTGAGGAGAGGAGGAGGAGGGAGCAACAAGTGAACCGAGACTTCACGGTGGACGACGACGATGACGAGTAGCTACTGGTCTACTCACTTCCCTTGTTTTGTGGCTGGTTTGGGGAAGTTCGTGTTTTGTGTGTACATTCTTGCTCTTTTATTTATTTTTGTCTCCTTTTTATTTATTATTTTTTATACATTTATTGGTTGTTTTTACCCCGTTCCCGTATATATCTGCTGGTGTATGCTGGAGGACGACGAGGGCGTTGTCCGTTTTTGTTTGGAGAGGGTAATGCATCCTTTGAGTCTGCATTTTGCATTGTTTTTGCATTCACGTTTCCTTTTTCTGCTTGCATTGTGTTTATTTCTTTTAAAAAATCAAAAATATATTCACAAAAAAATAAATTAAAAATATATTCATGTTTCATTTTGCATATAGGTTGAGTTGGAACGGTTGGTTTCCGTGATGATATTGCACTTTAACTTGCCATTTTTACTTGAGCCTTGCAATTTTATTGACAGTTATTAGCTTAGTCTTACGCATATCTACGAGTTAATGTCAAAAATTTAGCTGACTGTATAGACTTGACCTGATAGATTGGCAACCTACTTTACAATTTCTGAGTTTTAGAGCCATATAACTGGTGACATTCATGACCAGTTCATTAGGAATTGAGAGTAGTACTCCTTGTATTACATCTTCATCACTTTTACACACTTATGAAATTCGATTTCTTGCCAAATGCATACATTCGGGTTTGTGGTCGGTGTCACATGTAGGGAGGTGCTTGCAAATTTTCCCTTCTTTCATTTTTCACCCAATTAGCTCCAGTTTAGCCAAATATAGCCTTTTTGACCCATTAGTTACACCCAAAACTAAGCCTGCCCAGTCAAGCTAGTTTAGTGTGATTATTGTGGTATGTTTATCCTTGTGCATGTTTGGCCGTTTCATTGTTTGGAGTTGGTGAAGTAAAGAGAAGGAATGAAAAAAGGGATGAAAAAGAAAAAGAAATGAGACGTGAACAAGAAGAAAAAAAAAAGAAAAAATTTTGAGAAAAAGATTGAATCAGACGTGAAGAAAAAAAGACAAAGAAAAAAAATGAAAAAAAATAGTTGTTTGAATAAATGAGACTGTATTAAAAAAGGGAAGTTTGTGACGGTCTCACTCCTCTATTCTTATTTACATCTTTTTCAGGAGATAGTGTATTTTGTTAGTGAGATATGTGCCATGAAGGGCACTTAAGCTTTGTTTTACAGTCAGTTGACGCTCGGATGATTTTATATGGTCTTGTTTAGGAACTAGCTTGGCGCTTATACCTCCACATTTCCATAATCTGTTTTGCCTTTTCTCACATGTGGCCTCACTTTTCCATATTATTTGTAAGCCCTCGGCTGTGACGGACATTGTTGGTTGGAATGTGTGTATAGTACTTGAATCGTCTATCATTTTTGTTGCATCCATGTTATGTAGGTCGCAGTTTAGGTGAGTGATTGTTTCTCTTTCTCTGTTACACATATATATATTTCACCCTTTGCTTCATGAGAGAAGAGTGGCCCCGTGAGAGTCCAATTTTGTTGGTCTTTCAAGGTCGATATGTCACCTTTATTTATGGACATCTTATAACTCGTTTGCGTATTGACTACTGTAGTTATGACTGTTAATTTTCATTTGCATTAAATTTGTTCAAGTAGACAAGTTATAGCTAGCTCTGAGTTTTAATTTCCGTTCCATTAGTTAGCATTTAGTTTACTCAAGGACAAGTAAAAATTCGGGTTGGGGAGATTTGATACATGCAATTTATATAGTCTTTTTAGTCTTTTATTGCACGCATTTCTATGCATTTTTGTATCGTTATGTATTGGAAAATGCCCCGAATTGGCTACTTTAGTTTGTTTTATCTAATTTGCATAAATGAGCCTGAAAGTGGTGAAACCGCGCCCTATGCGTCCTGTTTAGCATCCATTATGAGGATACGGGAGATATTGGAGCGAGAGTCATGCCTTGGAGTGCGTGAAGGATGGTCATTATATTTGAAGCTGTCAAAGACGAGTTAGAGGCTGACTTGGTGGAAAAGCACTCGATCGAGAAGACTTGGGGGTCGATCGAGTGGTTTGGCTGACACGAGGATTCGATCGAGTGATTCTATCTGCTCGATCGAAATGGTGATTATTGGAGTTCCTCGATCGAGAGCTTTATCTTCTCGATCAAGAGGAAATGCTGGAGAAGACCTCGATCTAGTGATCTGAATCCACTCGATCGATAGGTTTATTAGCTTATGCGGGTTTACTAAGCCCGTGTTGTTTTAGTTTTTAAAGTATTACGCTTCCCTATATAAGGAAGTCGTAATTAAGTTTTTAATCATCTTTTCACATACTTTCTACTGCTTAAACTTCTGAAACTGTTAATTACTCTTTCCTTGACTGCTTAATCTCTTTACCCTTTGTTTTCTTTGTGGAGTATTCTCTACGCCGGATTCATAGATTGTAATCATTCTTCTACTCTTATTAATCTTAATACTTGTTTGCTTTAATTCTTGTTGTCTCTTTAGTACTCTTGCCCTAGTATTATTTATGCTATATTGTTATTATTTCATTATTTCTTTCATTAACATTCTTATCATTATTATTGTTGACACCCTTAATAACATGAGTAGCTAATCCTCTCTATGTTAGGACTAGGGAATCCATGGTAGGATTGTGACGATGTAGCGAATAGGCTAGATAATATACATGTGAGAATCTGTCCCCATAGCAATTTAATTGTAACATCAATTTATTTGAGTGCACGCTTCTAAATTACATTAATCTTGTTAACTTTACTCCTGGATCTGATGATTGGAATAAATAGACCTGCTATGAACAGTAGACTACCCTAATGAGGACGGAAGTTAAGTTTGTGGAAATCTAGGATAGAAAGTGGACCGGAAGGACCTTTCCCGTATCCTTCTCACAGTATATTGTATAGACTATTTGCATCTGAGTTGATAGACTACCATGGTGAACCGAAATCCTAGCATACTTTCTCTTATTTGTTCACTCCCATTGTACTTTCTCACTTTTATTGCTCTCATTTTATTTCTCTATCCTTTAATCTTTAGTAGTTTAGAAATCAAATTAAAACCCAACCATGTTGTGACTCAAATAGACAGACCTTTAGACAGATATATTGCCTCCCTGTGGAGAATCGACCCTACTTATCACTAGCTTCTGTTAGTATATTTAGGTTAATTTTTGGTACACAAACGACAGTATCAATCGAAGTTCACCGGTAACGCTCGGCTGACTAGAGTTTGACGTTACTGTCGTGTGACGGCGGTGATCAACTGATCCCTTTAGGTTACACCTATAAGATGACGCCCAAAATTGGATAAATTAATTATTTGTATGAGATATGATATAATTAATTCCTTATATTAAATGACTTTTAATAAGTCGTGTGAATGTATTATTTGATGGCGGGTTATGAACTCGAGCCAAGAGGATTTATTATTTAATTATGTGATGATTAATTAATAAATATAAATTAGAATTTATTAATTAATTAATTTTATACGATATATGTATATGTTTTGAGGCGGAGGTAATTAGCCAATTAAATTTACAAGAGGTTGTAAAATTAGCTAATAAGGGTTCGTAAGACACATTTTTTATTGATAAAATGGTCTAATAAATACTTAATAGTTAAGTAGTATTTAGTTGTTAATTTGTAATATTTAATAGTTAAATAATTAAATAAATATTTAATCATATAAGATAATTAAATATAAGACTTATAAGCATTTGTGAGACAAATATTGAAAAACGAAATAGACCGAATTACCACATGAAAACCGGTATTTGTGCAAGAGGAAATACATGTGTCAAAGTTGTTGACACATGTAATTTGTGTTCCCCCTAAATCCTCTATAAATACCACCACTTATACACCTATCTAAGTGTTAGAAACTTAAGTCTAAAGATCCTCCTATAATCCATGCTTGGCCGGATCATAGAGGAGAAGACAAACACCATTTTTCTTCATCTTTTTCATCAAAAATTGATCAAATAGTTGATCATATAATAAATTAAATTCACACATAATAATATACATCAAATATTATTAGTAGTAACAATATTTGTAGTAACATAAATACAAGGTTGTGTTACTATTACCTAGTTAGTAATTTTAAGACACTTTGGGTTGATTCTTGGGTGCACACCAAAGGAGGTCATCTTTTTTGCGACAGGAAGACTAAGGAGGATCATCCATACAATATAACCTCAAGAACTACAAAGGCGGGAGAACTTTGTAGTGCCCATATTGCCATTTTCATCAATGTAAGGGAAAACTTCTTTATACTTGCATGCATGTAGGATTTAGACCACCACATAAAATTAACTTGTAATTTTAATATCATTAGAAGAGACTAATGAGGGTCTAAATACTAGCAAGTGGTATCAGAGTTATTGTTACATACATGCATATAGTTGTAAGACGATTTTATGAGTTTATAAGATAAAATGATAAAATTTGATATTTTGATGTTAAAATTAGTTTTGTCAAAAAATATGGCCTTGCATGTATATAATCTGGTCTTAAATGAATATGGGTCGAAAATTTAAATTTTGTAAAATTTAATGGCATTTTATAACATTTTAAGACATAAAAAGGCATAAAATTGAATTTAAATGCATTAATCTTAATTAAGGGTTAATTAAATTATGTTGCATGTTAATTTTATTTATATTTATTTAGAAATAATCACATGTATGTTCTATTAAAGGCAAGTAGAAGCATTATAAATTAATACGACTAATTTGAACAGTTTAACGATTTTTATTTGATAAGAAATCGCTAAATAATGGTTATTTAACAAATAAATTTTTATCTAATTTTTGGGCTTGAAATTTTTGTGTTTTTTATTCCTAGAAATTGTTCTGAAATGTTAAATTTTTTATTTTGAAATCATTTTATTTTTAGTGATTTAATTTGGAATTAAATCGTAAAATTGTCACTTTATCGATAAAAAATTGCAAAAATTGTTTTAAAACAATTTTATGGCCACATTTTTCACATGCATATAATTTTGGTGTATGACTAGAATGTAAAAAAATTTAAAACTTGATTTTTCTATAAAAGTTTTGAATAAATTGAGTTTTTCATAATAGTTATGAATTTGTAAGCTATTTTTGCTATAAAAATTAATTTTAAACCCATTTAACTAGAAAATAATTAGTGGAAATAGTTATTTTGGGGTTAGGCCAGATTAGTATGATGAGTACATGTTTTAATAATTGATTATGGATTTTTAATGGTAAAAATTCCGTCAAAACAAGCTCAAATGATCGTTGTTGGTAAGTTGGACGATTTTGCATGAGATTTTGTATTGCATATTTATTTTTCATATAGATGAATGAATTTTATTGTACATTTATTAATTTAATTTTACCTAATATGGACATAGTTAGAAATTGATATTTCCCGTAATTTAAGGGAATATCGATTTAATTTGTAATTAATTGCGATTTCGTATCGCTAATTTATAATTAATTAATAGTTTTAATTTTATTAAAAATTGTATAATAGGATATTGCTATGTAATTTGATTATTAGTTGCTAGTTTAAGTTATCTCAAGACGGTGTGTCCTAAAGACGGAGTATCCTAAAGGCGATGTTTTTGGAAAAGAGTTCTGAAGTCCAAAAGATGGTAGCCATTCTTATGAAGATTCCAGGGACCAAGGAGTTGGTTTCCGAAGTGTATAATTTAAGTTAATTAGATTAACTAGGTGGCCATATTAGGACTAATTATTTTTATATTTTTGCTTTCTGCCAAATCGTCACTACATGTTTTCTTTTTGTTATTGATTTTAAATTGTCTAGCATTCACCTATTTAATTCATTTAAAAGTGATAGATAATTAAATTGATAAGATCTCTCACATATTAAAATTGAGATTAACCTTACCAATTAGTAGAACCTATGACACCCTTCTTCATTAGGAGGTAGGCTCGGCTCACCGGGCTGCCTTCTTTTTACGTTGGGTAATTAGGGTGATAAATATTATTACACGCGAAAATTGGTGGGACTCAACGGGAAAAATATGGGATGTATCGGCCCACCGTGCCTATATTTGTTCTGGGCTATAAATGGAATTTATAGAACATACGTCGACCAAGAGTTCTAATGGTAGAATCAGTTAAATTAGTTGACTCACCAAATGTATATATATGGGATGAATCGGCCCACCATGCCCGTGCTTATATAAAGTTGGATCTTGGAATCATTTATATAATTCAGTGGGATATCATTATATAAATGGGAACTTGTTAAAATTGTTTTACAAGTATTTTTTTTATTTAACGATAAATGTTAATTTTTCCTTTCATTTCCGTTTTTGTAGTAATCACGATGGGTTCATCTAGTAAAACCTACAAACCCATCTACAATTCCTAATAATTCATGGCTTCGTTCGTTCATGCCCGAATACACTTTTAAGTGCTAATGGTAGTAATTTTAAAGATTGGAAAGAACAACTTCGTTTAGCCGCCGCAGGTGATGGTAAATTACGCTATCTTGTTGATCCCCCTCCCCCTTTACCGGACACAAGGTCTAGTGCCAATGCAAGGAATGCTTACGAATATTACAATAGAAATTCTATGATAGTTAAAAACTTCTTAATTTTTGCTATGGATCCTTCTTTGCAAAGGCAATGCATCAAATTCCACACCGCTCATGGGGTATTCAGAAGGCTTTCTACAATTTTTTCTCAAGCCCCAAGAATACTTCAATATGATGGCGCCGTCCGTTTGTTTGAGGCAAACCTCAAGGAAGGACAATCTGTGGGTTCTCACGTACTTAAAATGATTGAGTACTTGGAAACTCTAGATGGGCTAGGATTTAAGTTCCCAGAGGAGCTTATTGTGGACCGAGTGCTCCACTCCCTCTCACCGGTCAAGGGATTTACCCAATTTAGTGTAAATTACAACATGGCCGACATGAAGAAAAGTCTTCATGAACTCTATACCCTGCTTGTGCAAGCACAGAAGGACATGGGAGTGAGTGGGAGTACTAGGAAAGATGTCCTTGCCATCAATGTGAAGGGTAAGAGTAAGTTTAAGAGGAATGTTCGTAACAAGCCCGTACAGGTTGAGGGCAAAGGTAAGGATATTGCGAATAGCTCTACCAAGCCTAAACCTAAGAAAGGTAATACTCTTAAGGACACTTGTAATTATTGTATTAACAAGGGACATTGGAGACGTAATTGCCCCAAATATCTGGATGACATCAAAGCTGACATTGTGAAGCCAACATGTAATTTCTCAACCGAATCTTTTATGATAGACATAAATTACGCTTCTACTACAACTTGGGTATTAGATACTGGTTGTGGTTCTCACCTATGTAATTATTTGCTGGGCCTAAAAAGCGTAAAGAAGCTAAACAAGGGTGATGTGTATCTGCGGATGGGTAACGGGTCTACAGTAGCCGCCGTTTCTGTACGAACATATGTACTTAATTTAGCTTCAGGGTTGCAGTTGTTTTTAAATAAATGTTATTTTGCACCAACATTGTCTAGAAATATAATATCAGTCTCTGTGTTAGACACAAAAGGTTTTCGTTTTGTAATTAAAGACAAATGTTGTAATTTTTCTCTTAATGAGATTGTATATAGCCAAGCTATTTCAATTAATTGTATTTATATTCTAGACACTTCCAACGATGTTTATCATTTAGATAATAAAACACTCAAAACAGGTGATCCCGATTAATCTTGTTCTTGGCATTGTCGATTAGGACATATTAACGAGAAACACATTTAGAGACTAGTGTTAACCTGGTATCATTAAACCTTTTGATTACGAATCATTTGGTATATGAGAATCTTGGCTTCATGGCAAGATGATTCATGCACCTTTTCTATGAAAAGGATCTCGATCTACTGATTTGATGGGTTTAATACATACCGATGTATGTGGTCCAATGACTATCACTGCTATAAGCAATTATGACGACTTCATTACTTTCACCGATGACCTGAGTAGATATGGGTTTGTCTACTTAATGAGGTATAAAAGTGAAGCTTTTGACAAGTTCAAGGAATTTCAGAATGAAGTAGAAAACCAATTAAATAAGAAGATTAAAACATTACGATCCGATCGTGGTGGGGAATATTTTAGTAATGACTTTAATGATCACCTTAAAGACTGTGGTATTGTATCTCAGTTAACTCCTCCTGGCACACCACAATTGAAAAGTGTGGCTGAAAGGAGGAATCGAACTTTATTAGATATGGTCCGATCAATGATGAGTCAAACTGAGTTATTACCAAAGTCATTTTGGGGATTTGCCATTTTATCTACTATTCGCTCACTAAATCAAAGTCCCACGAAAGCAAACGATAAAACTCCATATGAGATATGGAAAGGGAAATTCCCAAATTTGTGATACATGAAAGTATGGGGTTTTGACGCTTATATCAAGAACAAGTCTGACGATAAGCTTTCACCTCGTTCTGACAAATGTATTTTTGTAGGCTACTCTAAGGAAACTTGTGGATATTACTTCTACAATAGTCACGAGAAGAAAGTGCTTGTGGCTCGTGAGGTTGTATTTCTAGAAAAAGAGTTTATTTCTAAAAGACAAAGTGGGTGAAATTTTGAACTTGATGAAATTCAAGAGCCACAAACTGATGTGATGGTACAAGACGATGTTCCTTCTACATCTGGCTCGGTTATTGTTCCTTCTGAACCTAGGAGGTCAGGAAGGGTTAGTCACCAGCCTGATAGATGCCTTGGTATTATCGAGAAAGATGGTGACTATGAGGTATTACTTTTAGAAAGTGACTAACCTAAAACCTACAAAGCGGCTATTACTAGTTCTAACTCTAAGCTATGGCTTGAAGCCATGCAATCCGAAATGGATTTTATGTACGATAATCAGGAATGGGACTTGGTAGACTTACCTATAGATTTTTTACCTCTTCAGTGTAAGTGGATCTTTAAGACCAAAATCGGCATTGATGGACATAAAGATGTCTACAAAGCTATATTGGTGGCAAATGGTTTCGGCGAGGTTCATGGTTTACACTATGTCGAAACTTTTGCACCAGTTGCTATGCTTAGAATTGTTCGGATAATATTAGCGATTGCTGCATTTCATGATTATGAAATATGGCAAATGGATGTCAAGACCGCCTTCCTGAATGGGTTTCTAGAAGAAAAAGTGTATATGACACAACCTGAAGGTTTTGTGGATCCTAAAAATCCTAACAAAGTATGAAAACTTAAGCAAGCGTGAAGGAGTTGAAATCATCGATTTGATCATGTAATTAAACAGAATGGATTTTCTCGAAGTGCCGAGGAACCATGTTTATATATGAAGTTTAGTGGGAGCAATGTTGTTTTCTTAGTTTTGTATGTGGACGACATACTACTCATTGGGAATGATGTATGTATGCTTACTTCAGTGAAAGAGTGGTTGGGAATACACTTCCAAATGAAAGATTTAGGAGAATCTGAGCGCATCTTGGGTATCCGGATCTATAGAGATAGATCTAAAAGGATATTAGCTTTGAGTCAAGAAGCTTATATCGATAAGATACTTGACCGATTCAATATGAAAAACTATAAAAGAGGTTCTCTACTCATAGGTAGTGGGACAACTTTGAGTAAGTCAAAGTGTCCTACTGAACCTAAGGATATTGAACGCATGAAATCGATTCCTAATGCTTCCGCTGTCGGATCAATCATGTATGCTATGATGTGCACTCGTCCCGACGTCTCTTATGCATTGAGTATGACAAGCCGCTATCAGAATAATCCAGGTGAGAGAAACTGGATGGCCGTCAAGAATATTCTTAAGTACTTAAGAAGAACTAAAGATTCATTCTTGGTGTTTGGAGGAGAAACTGAATTACGTGTAAAAGGTTACACGGATGCTAGTTTCCAAACGGATAAGGATGATATAAAATCACAGGCTGGTTTTGTATTTTTTATGAATGGGGGAGGGGTTTGCTGGAGAAGTTTTAAAGAGTCCGTGACTGCTGATTCTACAACGGAAGTTGAGTACATTGCAGCATCTGAAGCTGCTAAAGAAGCTATTTGGATTAGGCAATTTTTTGAGGGACTAAGAGTAGTTCTGTCTGTTGAGGATCCTATCACTGTTTATTGAGATAACAGCGGGACAATTTTTCAAGCAAAAGAGCCCAAGTCTAGTAACAAATCTAGACATGTACCTAGAAAATATCATGTAATTAGAGATTTTATTGAAAGGAAGGAAATAATAGTTTATAAGGTTGGGGCAGATGATAATGTCGTTGATCCTTTAACCAAATCATTGTCTCAAGCTAAGCATGATAGTCATGTAGTTTGTATGGGATTGAGACGAATGCCAGAATTGTTGTAAATTATGCGATATGTAATAATTAAGATATTGTATTTTTTATTTCATATATGATCATTGAATTTATCGTTTTAACTCTTATCTTCAGTTTTATTTGAAGCTATATACTTTTTTTTGTCCAAATAAGTTGTAGTGACACCGTCGAACCCTATTAAAGTGAACTGGATTAACATTGTATTTTGTCCCTAGTTACTTAATTAGGTGACGTCTCGGAGTAACTAGATTGTAAGGCGATTGATAACAAGTTCGACTGTCATATGGCCATAGAGATTGCTGGTCGATTATATAGGCAGATTGTGAGACGATTTGTCGGACAATGACCGTTTAAAGAGTCCTTTTATTGCTGGGTCGTGGCGAGGATTTCTATTTATTCCTTCGAATCAATTCTTTAGACTGGCGACTATTTGTCTGAGTTGGTGTGGTATTCCAATGGATTAGGTTTTTGCTCTAGGCTGCGCCGTAAAAGGATGCCAATGAGCATCTAGAGGGTCATTGTGATCTGTATCGAACGAAGAAAATAGGTCAACAAAATTGTCCATCCATTTCATATTTTATCGCAAGGCCACTCGAGGAGAGGTGACTGAAAACGTGTGGCCACGCTCGTATGAGATCTATAGTAGATTATCCGGTGAGGCAGTAATTCTCCTGATCGAGAAAACCACTTCATGATATGATCACTTGCAAGAACGGCCTGAAAGACATCTTGGATTGAGTGGGAGATATTATTAGACAAGAGAATTAGTAGCGCACACTTGTGTCGGACAAGTGGGAGAAATTTGGAGTGAGAGTCCTCCACAATAGTGCGTCTACATAATAAATCTCGTACAAGGAATATCAGGGATATATTTTTTATATATTTGTCAGTTGATCAACGTTCATCGGTAATGCTCGGCTGACTAGAGTTTGACGTTACTGTCGCGTGACAGCGGTGATCAATTGATCCCTTTAGGTCACACCTATAGGATGACGCCCAAATTGGATAAATTATTTATTTGTATGAGATACGATAGAATTAATTCCTTGTATTAATTGACTTTTAATAAGTCGTGTGAATATATTATTTGATGGCGGGTTACGAACTAGGGCCAAGAGGATTTATTATTTAATTATGTTATAATTAATTAATAAATATAAATTAAAATTTATAATTAACTAATTTTATACGATATATGTATATGTTTTGAGGCGTATGTAATTAGCTAATTAAATTTACAAGAGGTTGTAAAATTAGCTAATAAGGGTTCATATGACTCATTTTGTATTATTTAATAGTTAAATAATCAAATTAATATTTAATCATATAAGATAATTAAGTATAAGACTTATAAGCATTTGTGGGATAAATGTCGAAAATCGAAATGGACCCAAATACTACATGAAAACCGGTATTTGTGCAAGAGGAAATACATGTGCCAAACTTGTTGACACATGTAATTTGTGTTCCTCCTAAATCCTCTATAAATACCTCCACTTATACACCTATGTAAGTGTTAGAAACTTAAGTCCAAAAATCCTCCTACAATCCTTGCTCGGCCGGATCATAGAGCAGAAAACAAACACCATCTTTCTTCATCTTTTTCATCAAAAATTGATCAAATGGTTGATCATATAATCAAATAAATTCACACATAATAATATACATCAAATATTATTATTAGTAATACTATTTGTAGTAACATAAATACAAGGTTGTCTTACTATTACCTAGTTAGTAATTTTAAGAAATTTTGGGTTGGTTCTTGGGTGCACACCAAAGAAGGTCATCTTTTTGGTGACTTGAAGACTAAGGAGGATCATCCATACAATATAAGCTCAAGAACTACAAAGGCACGAGACCTTTGTAATTCCCATATTGCCATTTTCATCAATGTAAGGGAAAACTTCTTCTTTATACTTCCATGCATGTAGGATTTAGACCACCACATAAAATTAACTAGTAATTTTAATATCATTAGAAGAGTCTAATGAGGGTCTAAATACTAAAACTTAGGTCCCTTTACAGACACTTTCTTTTGATAACAATCAATGTGGGCTCTATATCTGCTCAACCAATTTATTCCAAGTATTATCTCAAATCCCCCAGAGGAAAATCTATAAGGTTCGAAGAAAACATAACCTTTCCAAATAAAATTGAAACATCATTATAAATTTTATGACACCTAACTGACTCCCCTAATGGTATTCTAACATCGTCCTTGATCACCTCATACTCAGTCGATTTGAGTGTCCTAGCATGTTCACTAGATATGAAAGAATAGGTCGCCCCCGAGTCAAATAAAACAAAAGAGGGCATAGAGTTTACTAGAAATGTATCAGTGACCACATGAGCATCATTCTCCGCTGCTTCCTTTCCCATCAAAAACAACTTTCCACTCAATTTAGCATTGTTCTAAATAGTGCTAGCTGAAGTGGTTGGCTAAGCATTGCTAACCTGATTTCCACCATTGCTCGATTTCTGGTACGATCCACCACCGTAATTCTGATTACCGTTGTAACCGTTCTGGTTGCTGTTATAGTTACCGTAACCCCTCTGGTTGTACTGGCCTCAGAATCTGTTACTCGGATAACTCAGCTATGGTGTGTGATAACGCCACTGAACTTCTACTTTATTCCCATTCCGCGGTGCACTCCTGTATTCAAAAGCTCGATGACCCATCTTTTGAAAATGTTAACATTTCTAACTATGAATTGATCCCCGACTTTGACTACCTGTACCACCCTTGTTATAACTATTCCCCTTGGCATAGTTGTTCCCTCTAGCAGAATACGACCTGTACTAATTATAGTGTGGTTTATTGCTAGTTGCGCCACCCTCACTTACAGTTTCAGCCATTCTCTTCTCCCCTTTATCCCTCTTTTCCTCCTTCAGCATATCTGATATGCTCTCAGCGTGACCAGCTCTCTGGTACACCTTCTCGACAGTGGTTGGCTATCTATCTACAAGCCTCTTCTTGATTTCTGTAATAGCCCCCTCTCAAATTTCACCGCCAAAATTTCAGATCCCATAATCAGGTCACCCCCATATTCAGAGAGCTCCGTGAAACGGTTATGGTGCTCCTCAACCGTCATCTTCTCCGATATATTAAATTTGTCAAACTCATACCTCATCCTACTTCGAATATGTTAGGGTATGAATGTGTTCCTCAACATAATTTTAAAGTTCATCTTAGAAATATAGGTCTCACCCATCTCCTTGTAGTCGTCTCTGTTTACTTCCTTGTTCTTGCTCCACGAGAACCCCACCTTTCCTTTCAGATAATAGGGAGCCTGATGCACTTGTAGTTCAACTGGGCAACTTAACAACTCAAATAGGTTGTTGAATTCTCGACACTAGTCCCCGAATAGCGATGACTCACCTAACCCATCATACTTGGCAGGCATGTGACGAGTTATCAAGGAGCTCATCTTCGGTGCATCAACCACCGACGCTTTATTAGATTTTTTCAGCGTCTCAGTTAGCGCTTCATTCATTTGTATCAGTCTGTCGACCTCCACTTGTGACATGGTTATGGGTTTACCCTTCTTTGGAGGCATTGTTTCATTCTTTTAAAATTAACAAACATAAGCATTTTGCTTATTAGACAACCTGAAATCAACTAGGGAAGGGTTCACATATCTCCTTGCACTTGTATAAATACGAATAAATTTAATTAAACACGTTTCATATCGTTAGACATGCGGAACTAATACCATAATCAACATGATTTGACAGTACTGTGATGTTGATCGATCGACTAGATGTAGTTATCGATCGACCATCAGTTATTCTTTACATTTTCAATCGACACATGGAGTATGTTTTGGAAGATTTTGTTTTGGTCGATCGACATGTACCACCGCCGATCGACTTTCAGCATATCATTCTCCCTTTGTCGGCTGGTAACCGCAATTTTACTAAATCGAAATGCATAACTATTCGCATACAATAATTATAAGCTAAATTTCAACCTATAATAATCTCATATGTAATTCCATAGATCTCATCAACTTCCACATTATAGGTATTAATCCAACAATTTCTTATTACTTAACCACATACCTTATTAGAAACCGTAGCATATTCCGACACTTTACCAATATAGCCCTTCCACCTTACTTCCTTGTTCATAATCAAACCAATCATGCACCTCAAGACACAACAATATCCACGCTAACTACCCTTACTCTTTACCTCAACATAGTGTCCGGCTCAAAACTAATAGGGCCAGAACTCGTATTAAGGATGTCTCGTAACCGGGTTAAGAGGGCTCCAAATAGCTTCTACCCGGTGTTAATTTTATTTAGACTCATCCTAGGTTCATTTGTTTCATTTTTTTTGCCCTAGGATCGTTTGCTCTGATACCACTCTGTAACACATCCATTTAGGATGGAGCCTTAACAAGGCATTACTGACTAAATAGACGTGTACCATCTCGGTAACCCGAGGTAGTGAATAACAAAGTAACACAATCAAAAGGTACTTTAAATAAAGTTTACATCATTAAAGTAAAACGGTCTCAACTGAAAGAATTATAATCCTCAAACAACTGACCAAGTATAACCGTTTACAAATAACTTTATTAAATATCATAATAAAACTAAAGTTTCTAACTCGTGAACTTTAGACTTCATCTATGCATCATACGTCCGACCATCCCCAAGCACAACATCATGATCAGCTACTAATCTGTACCTGCTTTATTAACTGCTCCCCATTCAATCGAAAATTATTGTATTGATCAACATAGGCCACCCCAGAAATAGGTGACAATTTTGACAGAAGACACAAACACGTTAACCACTGGTTGAGTAGGGATAAAATAAGACAATGTAAATAGCCAACAATAACGGAAATGTAAGGAATAACTGCAACCATTGAAAAAAACAACAATACCATGATAATGAGTGTCCAATCTCGCATCTTATACGGGCCAACCGTTACTCCTGTCAGCAAGTATGGCACAGTTCCCATAACACCTTGCACATACCAATTATAGCACAACTCCAATAACACAGTACTCATCACAATAAGGTACAACTCCCTTAACACCATACCATTTCATCACACACTGGCACAACTCCCTTAACACCGTGCCTCAAGAGCAATAATAAAATATAATCACAAGCATACAATAAAATCGTAAGAATTGTATAATAACCAACCTCAAACAATAAAACACCAATGACATACTATTTAGCACACGAAAACCAGAATGACGATCGCCATCTAACTTTTCTCGATCGACCACTGTACCTACTATCATTCGACCAATACTGGCCGTCGAACGACACCTGAACTTGTGTCGAATGACACCTTTAATAGACAACCAGTAAACACGCTACATATTCAATAGTACGACGAATCAATTCAACCACATGAAATTATAAAATATCAAGGATGAGTAGGGTATCCCTACCGTGATAGTAATTCCGCGATAAGAATTATTAAGGATCTAGAACCGCTCCTCTATGAATTTGTGCCCTAATTGAGCAATAACCATAACATATAATTAATTATGATACAATCTAATGATGGGTCAAATGAATGAATACTATTACAATTAGGGTTCTGTAATACCCGAAAATTTTGGGACCCGCAAAGGAACTTTGGACACGTGAGCGGACCAACACATACTCGGAAGCAAAGGATGACCGTACACTAGATCAAGTAAGACCTAAACTAGACCTAATAGACTTCTAGTGGATAGAGTAGAACTTCCAGCGGATCGAGTGGCTGGCACTCGGTCGAGTAAAGCATATACTCGAGCGAGTGAGTGGCACTCGGCCGAGTGAACCTATCACTCACCCGAGTGGCACTGTGTAGTACCCGATAAATCATATTTCGGGATTACACCCTATCCTATCCAAATCACTTCCTCCTCCTTCCTTATTACTCTAAACTCCCTCCTCTCTCTCTCTAGATGCTGCCTAAACCTCTCCCATGACCTTCAAAATCCCACTTTTCTCCTTTGTCTCGTGTTAATCTCAATTTTAGGGGTTTTTACTAGGGGAGATTAATTAGTAATTAACATACATAATATGGGTAATTAGTGGCTAATAATAAGGGGTTTCATATTGTATTATAGTGTAGAATACATTGTGATAGTCTTGTATGATTTTTTTAGGATGTGACCGTTTTATGAGACGGAATAGAGTCGGATTCGAGTAGCTTGTGAAGAATGCGAAAATCTAGGTATATCCTACTCGGTTTCAATACTTGGTGTACATATTTGTGTGTCTTTCATCGTCATTGCATTGTGTGAGTCGATTTACACATCATGTTGGTAATTTAGGAATGGTTGTTCATAACATGTTGGGATTGATTTTCATGATGAGTGAAATATTTGGTGTTGTATTTAATATTCCATGTGTGGTTATTGTTGTTTTGTATTGAAGATTGTTGGTAGTGATATTTAGTTGTTGTGGAGTCGTGAGACGATTGGGAGATCGTTTTACGCTTTGGTCGCCTCTTGGAGCTTCCTACTCTAAGAGGGATGTGCAAATTAATGACTTGAGTACGGAGGGACACATGTGTGTGAGACACAAAGTTTTGCAGGGTATCCGATTAGCTTCCAGACCCGGTACGTCCGGGCGTGTCCCAGTACCTTTGTGTGGGGTGCAGTGTCTTGGCTATGTCCCTGGCACTTGCGGTTATGGGTATGCAATGGCGTGTCCCAGTACCGACATGGTAATTTTGTCTCATTTACATTTGGCATGTTGCATAATAATTTATTAGGTTTTGTCTCATATTAAATTATTGAAACTGACGTGTTGTGTGTCTGTGTAATTGTCACCTATTTTCGGGGTGGCCTCTGTCAATCCATATGATATTTCTGATCATAGAGGGAGCAGGTTGAGTTGGTGTCACGTGGGAGACGGGACGAACTTTGGACTTAGACGGATTTCGGTTAAGTATAAGAGCAGCTGACAAAAGAACATAACCCCATAATGAATTAGGCACTACGGTGGGACTCATCATGGATCGAACCATATCAAGTAAGGTTCGATTTCTCCGTTCGGACACACCATTCAATTGAGGTGTTCCAGGTGGAGTTAACTGCAAAACGATTCCACAGTCTTTCAGGTGTTGATCAAACTCATTTGAAAGATATTCGCCACCCCGATCTGAAAGAAGTGCTTTAATCTTTCTACCCAGTTGGTTCTGTACCCTATTCTGGTATTCCTTGAATTTCTCAAAAGACTCACTTTTATGCTTCATTAAGTAGACATATCCGTATCTACTCAAATCGTCCATGAAAGTGATAAAATATCTATAGCCATCTCTAGCGGTAATTGACATAGGTCCACATACGTCCGTATGTATGAGTCCTAATAGGTCACAAGCGCGCATTCCAACACCTTTGAAGGAAATTCGACTCATCTTGCCAATGAGTCATGATTTACACGTGCCATATGCAGAAAATCCGAATGAGGAAATAGTCCCATTATCGACGAGTTTCTTTACGCGTTTCTCATTTATGTGTCCCATTCGACAATGCCATAGATAGGTTTGATCTTTGTCACCAACCTTTAATTTTTTATTATTCATGTGTAATATTTCTGTGCTTTGATCTAAGATATAAATTCCATTCATGGAAACTGCTTTGCCATAAATCATTTCATTAAAAGAGAAAATACAACTATTATCCTTTATTGAAAATGCAAAACTGTCTTTAGCTAGTACAGAAACAGAAATAATGTTCTTAGATAAACTGGGTACATAGTAACAGTTATTTAAAGATAACTCAAAACCACTAGGGAGTTGGATTACATATGTTCTCTTCGAGGCAGCAGCTACTCGTGCTCCATTCCCGACTCGCAGGTCCACATCACCTTTTTCGAGACGTATGATGTTCTTTAGGCCCTGCAAATGATTACACAGATGAGAACCACAACCAGTATCTAGTACCCAAGTTCCGAAACTTGCATGGTTAATCTCAATCATATGATTATAAGATGACATACCAACAGGAACGACGCGGCCTGCTTTGATGTCCTCACGGTAGACGGGATAGTTCCTCCTCCAATGTCCAGTCTTGTGACAACGGTGGCACTCTATGTCACCGCCCTTGCTCTTTGTCTTGCCCTGTGAGCCACTAGTCTCACCAGGCGCACTTTTATCATTTCCTGGCTTCTTAAACTTTGGCTTACCTACAGCTAGGTCGCCATGAGCCTTGCCCTTACCTTTACCTTTGTTGTAATTTGTGAGAACATCCTGCCTGATTTTACAATGCTCTCACTGATTTTACAATTCAGTGCCTCCAGCTTCTCGACATTCTCAATCATGTGAAGAATGTGTGGGCTAACCGGTTGGCCCTTCTGGAGTTTCGCATCAAAGAAGCGACAGGTATGCTCATATGTAATGATTCTCAGTGCCTTTGAGAACTCATTAGTGAGCGTGGTGAATATCTTGTTTGCACCTTGGGCAATAAAGCGTCTCTGCAAATTGGTTTCCATTGCAAAGATGAGTACGTTCTTTATCGCACCCGCTTCCATAACGAAATCACTATAAGCGAGTGACTCGTTGACTCCTGCATTTGGGCTTGGGTTGGCCGGTATTGACTCAGTTAAATACCTGAGCTTACCGTCAGCAGTGGCAGCATTCCGTAGTGCCGCCTCCCGATCGCAAAATTGGACCCATCATTCTTGATTGAGTGGGGTGATTCATTTGGTCCATGAACATTTTAAGCTAGGACGAACGATCTAGTGTGGCACTAGGCATTGGGATTGCGTTATTTCCAGCCATTTGTTGTAACAGTATTATTGATAATAAGCGTGTTCTACACTGCGAAAGAAGAATAAAATAATAAGCATGTGCATCGTTTTTATTTTAAGTCTAATGAACTACTGTCATAACGCGAAGACTCAAAAACATTTATACAATTGACCTCCCTCAAGAATTATATAAATGACCCCAAGACTCAATTCTCTGTAAATTCATAAGCTAACCTGTTAGCTAATTCTACCGTTAGAATTCCTGGTCGATAAATTTCTGTAAATTCCATCTTTAGTCCATCATAATCACGAGAAACTCTTCGGACTATGATGTGGAGGTAAACTAATTCAACACAACTACTTACCCAACGTAGAAGGGGTCATATTAGGCCTACCGACGAAGAAGGGATTCATAGATGTTTGCCCTTATAAAGACTAATCTCAATTTCCGTTTTAGAGGAAGATCCCATCAACTTTTTAATTCATTTTAAGTGAACTATAATCTAGCATGCGAGAATAATTAAACTAAGGTGATGGCTTAATGACTGTGACATCTGCATGTCCATGAAAACTAACATACAACCTATATGAGTCAATTTTCATGCATTTTAGTAGTAGGTGGTTTGGTTTTAGGCGGAATATGATGCAATTACTAACATGTGAATGAAAAGCAATAAGAATGAAAAAAAAAACGTAAAAACAGTAAAAATCCTAGTGCGGCCTATCCTATCAAAATGAACAATAAATACAAGTTTGGAATCCATCCTTGGACCCAAGAAGCTTGTCTTGATGTTCCATCTTGATCCATGTAGCGGGAGTGAGCTTGAATCTTCATCTTTAGTCTTCTTTGAAATTACAATAAATAAAATTACATAATTGACCTATTAATTACATTCTAATTTCAAAAACCCAAAACTAAAATAAAGGAGATTCGAGATCTCATAATTACATAAGAAATCATGTTTCCTTCATTACGAAAACATAATTTGACTAAGGCCACACTAAGTATTACAAAATACAACCGATTGCAAAAATAAATACGTAAATAAAATTCATTCATTCGATTCATTCAACAGAAATAAAAGCATCAACTAAAATAAATTAAACATACATAATACAATACATTAATTATGTTGATTAATTTATCCAAACCACCTATTTAAATTAAATTAAGTGACAATTCCGCAATTAAATCACATTAATTTCATTCTCAATCCATATTAAACTTGTAATATGAATTCTATCCGTCAAAATTTTAAACCGCTTTAAAATAACTCGGTATCTTTAAATTGTGAACCGATTCACAATAACTAATTGGCCAAAAAAAAAACAAAATCTAATTTTTTTTATATTGGTCTCGGCCGATAAAAAAACAAATATTTTTTTTTAAAATTTTTCAGCTGTCACGGCTGAATTTAAAAAACAACAGCCCTTTTCCTATTTACCTCCTTATTTCGGTTCACTTGGCCGAAATTAGGGAAAGTTTTTCTTTTCCTAATTGACTCCATGTTTCGGTCTGTATAAAAAGAAAGGTAGAGAATTATTTCTACCCTAATGCTTTTTCTTGACCTAGCCTCCTCTTTCTCATCACAAGAACACAAAGACAATTAAATTTTACAGAAAATTTTAGATTGATTTCTAGCATAATCAAAGGGCATATCTTATATCGTCTTGGGTGCAACTAATAGGCGAATATCAATTTTGATATTGTTCTTAGGCCATATTTGCTAGGACCGAAGGTTATTTCTGAATCTTTTACTTTTGTTTATGTATTTTATTTTATGACCTTAGATCATCTTTGTTAAATCGTTATAATCCTTCTAAATTAAGGGAAGTATACAAATTATTTCCCACAAGTGGTATCAGAGATTTACAAATGTTATCACACTAATTTGTGGAGGACACAAGCTCCAACAGTAATCTGCCTAGCCACCATGGACGGACAAAGCAGTCTATTGTGAATCCAAGCTTCATTCCTTTGCAGCCACACAGAGTACCAAACGGCAAGAATAACAGCAGTGGTCACAGTCTACTCCATCTCCTCCTATTTACCTGCTGTAAGACATTTGCAAAGCTTAAATAAGCCCCTAACGCAATAGTAACTAACTGCATCACCTGCTTAGTGTAGACACAATCCTGAAGCACATGGGTGTGACTCTCAATAGCCATGGCACATAAGCAGCACAGGTTGTCAGATGCCACATTATATTCATATAGTCTGTCTTTCATCCTCAATGCCTGATGTGAAAATAACCAGGCAATGAAGGAATCTTTAGAAGCATCTATAAAACACCAGACAGGCTTATAGCAGATGACTTCCTCGTTCATTTCTCTTAACCAATTGTAGCAACCCTTAACAATATAGATTCCATCATTCCTATCAGTCCAATAACCTTGTTTTAAAATATCCCTCACCTGACATACTTTCTTCCAATGCCAGCTGACAGCAGAAGAAGGAATGTAGTCAAGCCAAGGATTATCTTTCATATAAACGTGATGAACCCATTGGACCCACAGCTTATCAGGTTTGGTTGCAACACACCAGGCAAGCTTGCCAACAGTAGCAATATTCCAATTCAGACTCCATTTCAGACCCAACCCTCCTTCCTTCTTGGGAGAGCAAACCTTCTGCCACACAAGCAATGGTGTTTTATTGTACTCAACACCTCCTTCCCATAAATAATTTCTACAAATAGCATCAACTCTTTTAATAACTCCCTTAGGCAGAACAAACATGGACGCCCAGTAAGTGTGCATTGTGGCTAACACAGAACTTACCAAGGTGTGTCTACCAGCAAAGGAGAGCTTCTTAGCACCAAGACTTCTAACTCTATTCACAATTTTATCAATCAAGCTTGCACAATCTTTGATCTTTAATCTGCCTGCTGTAATAGGAACACCAAGATACTTAAAGGGTAAGGTACCCTCTAAGAACCCCGAGATGGACAAAATTTCTTGTTTCAGGCCATTATGCACCCCATTAAAGTCGGCTCTGTATTTCTGAGGATTCATCTTCAGTCCAGAAGCATTAGAAAAAGCAGAGAATGCCCTCAACAGCAGCACCATAGATTGAGCATTACCTTTACAAAACATCAAATAATCATCCGCAAAAATCAAGTGAGTGAGTTTCATTTGTTTGCACAGAGGGTGATAACTGAACTGCATCTTTTCAATAGCACAAGCCAATATTCTGCTTAAGTATTCCATGCAGAGAGTGAATAAGAGAGGGGAGATGGGGTCTCCCTGTCTTAGAGCCCTCCTGCCATGAAAAAAAAGAAAAAGTTTCTCCATTTATAGCTAGACTGAAGGCAGCACTAGATACACACTCCATCACCAAATGCTTGAACTTTCCAGGGAAATTGAAGGCAGTAAGATAATCTCCCAGAAACCTCCAACTGACTGAGTGATAAGCTTTTATTAGATCCATCTTAAACATATATCTTGAAGAGAAGGCTTGTCTATTATAAAGTTTAACCAAATCCTGACAAATCATGATGTTTTCAATAATGCTCCTGCCATTAATAAACCCTCCCTGATTCATACTAAATAATCCAGGAAGAACCTTAGCAAGCCTATTGCAGATAAGTTTAGAAATGCATTTATACAACACATTGCAACAGGCAATGGGCCTGAATTGAGTAACAGAATTAGGCATCTTGCATTTAGGGATCAAGGTTAAAGTTGTAGCATTAAGTTGTTTGAGGAGCTTCCCAATGGCAAATACATCCATGATGGCCGCACTAACCTCATTCCCTATAATTGACCATGAGTCTTTGAAGAAGGAACTAGAATAACCATCAAGGCCTGGGGCTTTATGGTCAGGAATAGAGAAGATAGCAGCCCTAATCTCCTGAGGAGTAACAGGAGTTAACAGCTGCACCCAGTGTTTTTCATTGCAGACCTTTCCTCTTTTAATAATATGATGGTTTACAGGATCAGTTCTCGCCGCAGTACCTAATAGGTGCTTGTAATATTGTAAGAAAGAATCCTGAACTCCTTGGGGTCAGAATGTTCCTTACCATGCAAATTCTTAATAGTAATGATCCGATTCCTTTTAAACGTGGTTTTAATGATTCCATGGAAGTATTTGGTGTTGCAATCTCCATCTTTAGTCCATGCAATCTTAGTTTTTTAACTAAGAAAAAGAGCACATGCTTGCTGTAGATCTTTAACTTCCTCATGTGCTTGTTTTTCTTTAACTAACCAATAAACATCTCTAGGATCATCAGCTACCTTAGTTTGGATATATTCAAGATTCTTCAAAGCTTTAATTGTACAATTATCAATATCATCGAAATGATCCTTATTGAATCTCCTCATATGGGATTTCAGATGCTTTAGTTTGTGAACCAGTTTGAACATATTTGTCCCTTCAGTAGAGCTCTTCCACCAGTTTATAAGATTAGGAATGAAAGGTGACTTGCCCCACATAGCATAGTACTTAAAAGGTTTCCTATGAGTCCTATGTTGACTGGCACTCTGGATTAGACAGGGAGTATGATCAAAGGTACCCTCAGGGAGAAAATTTGCATACATATCATTCATCTCCACACCCCAATCATAATTGATAAGCACCCTGTCCAATCTACTATACACTCTAGTGGCAAGTTCCTGCTTATTATTCCAGGTGAAGAAGGAACCAATAGCAGGACCATCAACTAGGGCACATCTATCCAAACACTGCTGGAAATCATCAATCTCAGCATCCAAACTATCACCACCAAGCCTTTCGGAATGAGATAATACACAATTGAAATCTCCACAAACTACCCAAGGCTCATTGATTTTACCGGTAATCTTAAGTAACTGCTCCCATAGAGGTCTTCTCTCATTCAAATCATTAAATGCATACACCATAGACAGAACAAACCCCTTATTAGTGCTGATTTCAATAACTCTCATGTTGATACATTGAGCTGAATAATCAAGGAAATCTACCTGAAAGACAGCAGGGTTCCAAACAATCCATATCCTACCACCCTTATGCCATCTATTCTTAGTAGTAATGCTCCACCCATCAACTAGAATACCATTTAAACTATTTAGAGACAAAGCTTTGATCTTTGTCTCAAGGAGCCCAAACAAACCCCCATTATTCATATGCATAAACCATTTAATATGTCTTTGCTTTGTAGGATTATTAAGGCCCCTAAAGTTCCAAAACCCGAAGTTATACATTCCCCAGCACATGGTGAGGAACACTACCACTTACCCCAATGCCTACCTTAGGTGTTGTAGAACCATTAAGAGACTCCGAAAAGGTATGTTGGCCAAACCTATGTACAACATAGCCACCATCAGCCAACGCTTGTCTGCTCAATCTAATGATAGTCCTTATTAGAGCTGGGCCAGAGCTATATGTTGCAGCCTTGCTCAAGACAACAGGCATTTCCAACTGAATCTCAACTGGCTGCTTAGCAACAGTCACAACAGAGGTAGTAGAATTACTAGCTTCCCCTGGAACTATAGTTTTAGCAGCCTGTTTAGGCCTCCAAATTTTTGCCCCTGTCTTGCCCTTAGCTGGAGCCACTGGTGCTTGTTTCTTAGCCTTCCTACAGTCTGAAGAACTATGTCCTAAGCCTTTAGAGACAGTACAAACCAAAGGCTTCCATTCAAATTCAACTTCTATAATAACCAGGTCATCTTGTTCATCAAGGAACTTGACCTTATCAGAGAGGGGAGAACCTATCTGAATCTCAATCATAACTCATGCAAACCCTAGACGAGTTTTATCCTCTGTGGCTGTATCACACTTAATAAACTCACCAATAAATCTTGAAATTTTACCAATCCCTTTACCCCAGAATTTCAATGGTAGTTTACGCAATCTAACCCACACAGGAACATACTTGACCTCATGCTTAATTAACTTAACTTCAGGGGTCCAGGGCTTGACTATGAGAGGCTTATTATCAAACAGAAAGTGCCCGTGTTTTAAAACAGCATTTCTAGCAGCTCTGCTCTTAAAACGAACTAAGAAGACACCATTAGGAAGAAAAGAGAGTTTGTCTACCTGATGGTTAACCCAAAGTCGTCTAATAAAACCCTCAACTATTTCCCATGGAGGATTCGCTCCAAACATGAACAGTAGACCGAGTTCTTGTAACACCCCCATTTATCCAGGAGCCTTTAGCTAGACATTCCCAAATAAATAGGACTGTTACCATCTCGGTTTCCCGAGGTAGTAGATAACAAAGTCCAACTCACCAAAGTACTTTAAATAAAAACTTTAATGATTACATATTTATTACAAATTAACCAACTAAACTTAATATAAAATAAATACAACTCGAAGCGGAAAATAAATAAAGTGACAAAATTTTCTATGTGGTCTAGAATTCTAGGTAGCTTGGCCAAGTCCTCACGCATCCCATAGCTCCCAAGTCAGCTAATATTTAGTACCTGTCAAATCTGCTCCCCATTATGGTTCACCGCAGGTGTTCACGAATACACAGTCAACCGCGAGGTTGAGTAGGAATAAACTTAACAACAATAATAATAATCCAACCAAAATGAACATCCTTCAAATTCTCATCACTTCATCCGTACAATTCACTTACGTCACTGGCAGTAGCACAACTCTCTTAACACCGTGCTATGCTCAACTCAATTGGCAGTGGTATTTTCATACCATGCTCAACTGGCAGTAGTACCCTCCGTACTATGCACAACTGGCAGTAGTAATCACTTACTATGCACAACTATCACTGCAGTAGTAATTACTTACTATGCACATCTGGCAGTAACGATTGCTCGCTATGCACAACTGGCAGTAACACCCTCCGTGTTATGCTCAACTGAATAATCAACTCTCCAACAATGAAATATAACCAACAACAAAAACTCAATAACAATCCCGTCATACAGCTCCGTCAACAACTACACATATACTCCGTCTCCAATAATAAATCACAATATTAACATTAATCTCATCGACCGTCACAATTAAACATTCATTCACTTAACAATAAAATCCGAGTTGAGTAGGAAATTCCTACCTTTTAGCAAATCGCGCACACAAGCCAATTAGTAACAATCTTGTACAAAATCGGATCCTACAATTATAACAAATATAAATTAATAATTTAGCTAACTAATTGCCCCGAATAACTTCCTTCATGGCTACGTAACAAAACATACATACTAAAACATACATGTTATGAGATGTTCACTAAACATATCACCATCCCACAAAAAGCCAAACTTTGCTATTTAATCAAGACACAACCACAATTACAAGCTCCACACCATTACCCGCAACCTATGCATGTAGCAAACTAACAACCATCATAGTCTTTATTAATATAATAAAATTATACTCAAAACAACTCCATCAAACGCATACTCCATGACCCGACACTCCTCACGTCACACTAACACCGCGCACGGACTCGAAGCCCGACCGCACACAAACTAGATAAGCGACCAGGACTTGCCCATTCCCAACTACGACAATGACCAATATGATGTTACAACATCGGCGTGACGATAATGAAGCATCATAAAATTTTCACCATTACATTACCCATTAATAGGCTTAAACATTAGCACCAGTTTCGGAAATAAATACCTCAATTAATCGCCTCTCTAGTCCATAAAGCTCCGCCTAAAACAGTCGAAAACGGTATGACTTGCTACTGCCCATATCTTATTACAACATTAAAACGCTCCTAAAACAAACCTCACATCACCCTATCCTACCAGCTATATTTACCAGTGACATCGCTAGCTAATTCCAATTTCAGACGGTCTTTATCTTGCTATAATAAAAGGATTTATACGACTTACTAACAACTAATTAATGTATTAACGAAGACGGACTGTTACCTTGGATACTAATGGGAGACTGGAGGCGATATCTATGGTGAAGACTCGGTGGCAATGACAAGCGTGACGACCGATCGCGTTCTTGTTCTCAGCCGACTCTCCTCTTGTTGAAGATGGGAAATAGGGGAAGGGTTTACACGAATTATACCTATTTATATTTATATATGTATGAGTGTTGTGATTTGGTAAGGTTAGAAGCCCTTTTCCAACTGGTCAATCCTAATACATTATTATATTGTATTATGTAATTTTATTTATTACTACTATAAGGTAGCCAATATAATATACGGAGAATAATATAAAAATACAATAACATTACCAAATTATGAACTTATAATTACCTTATTATTTCCATATAAACCCAACCTAAAATACAGGGTATTACATTCTTCCCCCCTTAAAATGAACTTCGTCCCGAAGTTCACCCAGGAATACCACAAAATTCTCTGTAAACACCCTTACAACTGAGTACCATTCCAACTTATGATCATTGCAACACAATTAACCATTTATTATTATTATTATTATCAAGCTATATCAACTTATCAAAATGCATCATAAAATAAAGTCAAAACACGGAAGTATATCTCAAAGTAAACTCAAAACATGAGGTGTCACATTCTACCTCCCTAAAAAAAAAAAAAACTTCGTCCAGAAGTTTTGAACTACTATTACTTATTAAACTACCGACAACTTAAATACTTATATAAATTATAAGACTCTAATCCTCTCAATAAAACTAGTTACCCTTCTCTCCATTCCTTGCACTTTGTACTAGCATTTGTACCAAAAGTCTTTCCACCATTACTCTGAGTGCCCCCACTGCCTTGCCTATTGTTGTAGCTCCTCTGGGTACTCCATTGTCCTGGATACCTATTGCTCCCAAAACTTGGTGCGTGAGTTCGATAACCCTCTTGGTTCCTATTTTCATTACTTCCCCTAGGTGCACTCCTGCATTCAAAAGCTCTATGCCCCACTTTATTACAGTTAAAACATCTCCATCCTCGAACTGGAATCTGACCTGAGCCTCCTTCTCCACTTCGTGTTGCACTTCCACTATAACTAAACCCTCCGGGTGAAAAATGTTTAGATTGAGTATTGTTTTTCTTACTACCCCCAACTACCTCACTTGATAACTCAGCCTTTCTCTTCTCACTCTTTTCCTTCTTCTCCTCCTTCTCCCTCCTCTCTTCCTTTAACATATCTGCAATTCTCTCTGCGTGCCCAGCTCGTTGATAAACATCATCCATGGTACTTGGCTGACCAGCTGCAAGCCTCTTCTTAATAGCTGTTGTTAATCCTTTTTCAAACTTGAGTGCCAACATCTCATCAATAAAATTCAAATCGGCTACATATTCGACAATTCCATATACCGTTATAATAAGTCTCTACTGTCATCTCCTCAGTCATCTTGAAAGAATCAAATTCAGCTCTCATCTTACTCCTAATATGTTCCGGTACAAATACACTTCTCATAGTCTCCTTGAAACCCTTCCAAGTGATAAAAGGTTCATCACTCTCCCTCCAAGCTTCCCTTAAGACTTCCTTACTACGATTCCACCACAAACCCGCTTTTCCTCTCAAATAGTAAGCAGCTTGATCTACTTGCAACTCTGCAGGACATCCTAGCAACTCAAAAAGGTTGTCAAACTCTCTATGCCAATCCCCAAGTAAAGATGGTTCACCTAATCCGTCATACTTTGTCGGGTTGTGCCTTGCGATACTAGCACTCATCTTTGCTGGATCCTGAACCGACCCCTTACCTTTCAGTGCCGCAGTCAAAGCCTCATTCATGGATATCAAACGATCAATCTCCTCTTGGGACATGGTAGAGGGTGTAGGTGTAGATATCTTTGGAGGCATGGTTCTATAAAAGCAAAACAAGACAACATAAGTTTCTACTCGAGGAAAGATGGCTCAACATTTTTAAATATTCTATACTTACAAAACAAGGTTTGGTCAATTTTATCCTTTCTCACCCCTCTTTAGGTCCTCCTATAATCACTCCTACCTCCCAATTATCATAGGTTAGGAATCGACAAAACATGTATATTAAACTTTTGGTAAACTCGCGTTTTCGGAAATCAAAGTCAAGCTGTAAATTTCAAAAATCGTCATTAAATAACCGTTACGTTCTACATTGAGTTTTTTATACTTTCCAGAAAATATAAAGAGTTTTCAAAACATGGAAAAAAGAATCAAGTCCAAATCTCGAACAACCATTTTATGAAGATTTTTACAATTCAGTGGGTCCAAACAGAAACCGATCAGCAATTTGTCAAAAACTTGGGTCAACTTGTAAAAATCACTATTAATTGTCAAAAATTTACCTTGCCACGCGCCTTATCAATTTGGACACATATTTGAATCTTTTAAACAGTGGAGTTGGAATTAAGCAAAAAGATTAAGTATGTATTAAATGAGAAATTTTACGAAATTGTTTGTCGAAAACATAACTGTACAGGAACATTCTGACCACTGTCCACTAAATTATTTATTTCTCCCAAACCGTAAAACTTTTAAACATGAGACCAACGGAATTGGTAAGCTAACTCATTGGGTTATCACTCATAAAAATTACAACCTTGTATGATAAATGGAGGTCAAATGGCAACTAAATCAAGTAAGGGTAAAATCTGACGGAATAAAGTTCAGCTCTAGGTTCCTTTCTACTAGGTCACAAGCCCTCATTAACACCCTCCTACTCCTATATCAACACAACTTGGTCAATAAACTTTCACACACGACTAGTATATATTCTAAAGCATTCATATCACAAGCTTAATCATTTCATAATATATTTTAAATAACATGGCTTTGGGATTCACACAACCGCATATCACTAGACATGATTCTACTATCATACAACGTCCAACCACAAAATCAATATCAATTTATAATTATTATCATGCTCATGGTCAAAACAATTCAACATCAACTCCTCATTTCATCCATTCCACTCCCCTTAAAAAACAAGGTTACGTCCCGTAAACTCAGTCATCAATGAAAACAATATTCAAACAAAGCAACCAAACTCCTACGACAAAATAAACAATATTCATTTTAACTTACCCCACTCTGTAATATCTCTCAAGGGAACCGGTTCAAAAACCGAAAGGGCAGGAAGTTTGGTGTGAGGGGGCCCCTAACTCATCCCAAGTCTCAAGTGGGCTCCTAACAGTTTCTATCCGGGTTCATTTTATTAGACACATCCTATGTTCATTATCATGTTCATTGGTTAGGCCTGAGGATCGTTTTGCTCTGATACCACTTTGTAACACCCCCATTTATCCAGGAGCCTTTAGCTAGACATTCCCAAATAAATAGGACTGTTACCATCTCGGTTTCCCGAGGTAGTAGATAACAAAGTCCAACTCACCAAAGTACTTTAAATAAAAACTTTAATGATTACATATTTATTACAAATTAACCAACTAAACTTAATATAAAATAAATACAACTCGAAGCGGAAAATAAATAAAGTGACAAAATTTTCTATGTGGTCTAGAATTCTAGGTAGCTTGGCCAAGTCCTCATGCATCCCATAGCTCCCAAGTCAGCTAATATTTAGTACCTGTCAAATCTGCTCCCCATTATGGTTCACCGCAGGTGTTCACGAATACACAGTCAACCGCGAGGTTGAGTAGGAATAAACTAAACAACAATAATAATAATCCAACCAAAATGAACATCCTTCAAATTCTCATCACTTCATCCGTACAATTCACTTACGTCACTGGCAGTAGCACAACTCTCTTAACACCGTGCTATGCTCAACTCAATTGGCAGTGGTATTTTCATACCATGCTCAACTGGCAGTAGTACCCTCCGTACTATGCACAACTGGCAGTAGTAATCACTTACTATGCACAACTATCACTGCAGTAGTAATTACTTACTATGCACATCTGGCAGTAACGATTGCTCGCTATGCACAACTGGCAGTAACACCCTCCGTGTTATGCTCAACTGAATAATCAACTCTCCAACAATGAAATATAACCAACAACAAAAACTCAATAACAATCCCGTCATACAGCTCCGTCAACAACTACACATATACTCCGTCTCCAATAATAAATCACAATATTAACATTAATCTCATCGACCGTCACAATTAAACATTCATTCACTTAACAATAAAATCCGAGTTGAGTAGGAAATTCCTACCTTTTAGCAAATCGCGCACACAAGCCAATTAGTAACAATCTTGTACAAAATCGGATCCTACAATTATAACAAATATAAATTAATAATTTAGCTAACTAATTGCCCCGAATAACTTCCTTCATGGCTACGTAACAAAACATACATACTAAAACATACATGTTATGAGATGTTCACTAAACATATCACCATCCCACAAAAAGCCAAACTTTGCTATTTAATCAAGACACAACCACAATTACAAGCTCCACACCATTACCCGCAACCTATGCATGTAGCAAACTAACAACCATCATAGTCTTTATTAATATAATAAAATTATAGTCAAAACAACTCCATCAAACGCATACTCCATGACCCGACACTCCTCACGTCACACTAACACCGCGCACGGACTCGAAGCCTGACCGCACACAGCTAGATAACTGACCAGGACTTGCCCATTCCCAACTACGACAATGACCAATATGATGTTACAACATCGGCGTGACGATAATGAAGCATCATAAAATTTTCACCATTACATTACCCATTAATAGGCTTAAACATTAGCACCAGTTTCGGAAATAAATACCTCAATTAATCGCCTCTCTAGTCCATAAAGCTCCGCCTAAAACAGTCGAAAACGGTATGACTTGCTACTGCCCATATCTTATTACAACATTAAAACGCTCCTAAAACAAACCTCACATCACCCTATCCTACCAGCTATATTTACCAGTGACATCGCTAGCTAATTCCAATTTCAGACGGTCTTTATCTTGCTATAATAAAAGGATTTATACGACTTACTAACAACTAATTAATGTATTAACGAAGACAATTTGTTACCTTGGATACTAATGGGAGACTGGAGGCGATATCTATGGTGAAGACTCGGTGGCAATGACAAGCGTGACGACCGATCGCGTTCTTGTTCTCAGCCGACTCTCCTCTTGTTGAAGATGGGAAATAGGGGAAGGGTTTACACGAATTATACCTATTTATATTTATATATGTATGAGTGTTGTGATTTGGTAAGGTTAGAAGCCCTTTTCCAACTGGTCAATCCTAATACATTATTATATTGTATTATGTAATTTTATTTATTACTACTATAAGGTAGCCAATATAATATACGGAGAATAATATAAAAATACAATAACATTACCAAATTATGAACTTATAATTACCTTATTATTTCCATATAAACCCAACCTAAAATACAGGGTATTACAGTTCTTCCCATAATCCATCTCCAGCTTAACCTCATCAGCAATGAATTGCAGAAGACCCGTAGCTGGTTCCTCCACAACAGCTTCTTCAGTAGCAGGCGCAGCTGGAATATTGTCATCAGGAAGTGGCTCATCCTCAACTAAAGTTTCCAAATTTAGCGCCGAAACACCTACCACTTCATGAATACTTTTCTCCTTACGATTATCAGTAGTGGATGGACCCTGCTTACTCCTGGTTAGAGCTGGAAATTCTTCCAGATTAGAACGAGACAAGAGATCAAACTTATTTCCATTTTTTGAAGATTTTTTTGTGTATTTTGCGTAGAAGACGAAGAAGATCGAGTGTTTCTGGCGGCGGCCATCATTATTGCAGCTTACAGATCCCTAGGTTTCCTAATTTCCTCACTTTTTGTGTTTTTCTAATTTTCTCTTACTTTATCTTTATATCTCTATACGAGTTCACTTCAACATGATTTAGTTGTCTCATGTAGTGTTAATCCTTCCCTACTATGTTTCATGAAGCCGAATGTTAAAATTTTCCGGTTTAAAATAGCGTGGATTTCTGAAGAATTTTGTACTAAGGTCAAAATTTGAACTTTTATGTTACCAACATGTTTTAATTGACCTACGTCTTGTGAGTGATGCTATAGAATGGGTTGAATCATGAATTTCGGTCTAAAATTTATTTTAAGTACCCGAAAATCTCATGACAAATAGGCCCAAGTTTCGACTTCTATACTAATAACATATTTTACTTGCTCATTATTATCCTAATCTTTTGACTATAGTGACTTGTGAAGTCGTATGTTAAGAAAATTTTCTGTTGTAAGACACTTGAAAATATCAAAATATGGGAGTAATTAGCTTACCCAGATTTTATTCGCACGCCTAGTTCTTGCTAGAGTTTTTTTTTTTTTTGACTTCCCATTTTGATATGGCGTATGACATTGACACAACTTAAAACTTCTAAATTTTGTGCAAATGTCGAGGCATGCCCAATAATTTTAACTCTTATGTTCATTCTCTTGAAACAATAATGTCAATGTTTTTAATAATTACCATCATTTAAATTGGAATATAGTCACTATATTACTCCACCAAGATCTCCTTCATTTTATTTTCCCGAGTCAAATAAACTTTCTTTAAATGAAATTCGTGTCATTCCTCTTGATGAGTTGGTTGTTAAATTTCAAAGCGTTGGGAGAAGATTTCTATCCATTTCCATGTCATTTAGTTCTTACTTTTCCGTTCCCTATTTTGTGGTGTGATTTCATCTTGTAGCATTCCAAGGAACACTAGATCCGGCCACGAAAGGAACGCCGGTCAACAACAACAAGAGGCACCACCCGCCATTACCCTTCCGGGCTACCCGGCGATAGCCTTTAGGAGCGAAGATCACCGGAGTAACTTTGAGGTTCTAGCAACTAAAAGGATGGCCGCGACAAAGTGTATGTTGGTGAGTATATTGTAGGTCTTGGGAATAGAGAGGGAGGTGCATGACATCTTCTCGTTGCGTGGGTTGGAAGGATTGTACAACCTAGAGGAAATAAGCTACCATAACCTCACTTACATGTTTTTAAGCTCTTTCACGTACGATAAGGATACCCATGCCGTGAGCTTTAGGCTCATAAACACTACCTTCAATCTAACTAGTGACGCGTTTGCCAACCACTTGGGAGTGGGTAAGAGAGTCGCAGATGACCATGACAAGATTGAAAAAAACATGAAAGCCTCGAGGTATTTTAACCTCTATACGAGTTAGGGAAAGACCGGTGTGAGTAACATGAAAACAAGTGATGTCGAGCACCCCATCTTAATAGTTTTCTTGCGCTCCTTGACCAACCCACTTTATGGGAGGAAGGAACCCAACAAACTCAACTCCATGGAGGGGTTGATCTTGAGTTCTTACCTTAACCCCCGCCATGAAGATCATTTCTACTTTAACGTTGTATCTATGGTGTGCCTTGCCATTGAAAGGATGACTGAATCGGACAAGTGCACCTTAGATTGTGGGGCCTTGGCAACTCGGTTAGCTAAGAACTTGATAGGTTACAAGCCGGGGGTGATGGGCGTGCCTATGTCTAAGGGGGCGGTGTACTTCGACCTTGCGTGGTTCAAAAGTAAGTCATGGAATTTAAATGGGGCGTAGGAGGGTACCTATTCTTGGAACGTAGACGAGCCTTGGCATATAAAACTCCCCGCCAATGGAGGACTACCCCCGATTTCACATTTGGAGTGGGCGGGATCACCTCGCCCTCGTGCCGAACGCTACACCATCCATAGTTGCCTCACTTTTGACATTGACGATGCAATCATGGATTGAGATACCCCTACACTACCTTCATCACCTCGTGCTTCCATTGAACGAGCTCGTACATCATTCCCTATGTCTATGCTTACATCAATAATGCCTCCACCTTATGCCGGGAACATTGGCCAAACCCAAACCACTTTCGACTCCAACTACCCCATGTCATACCTCATCCATCGAGTGAACACCGACCTCAGGTTAAGACATATGCACGAGGCGGTCTATAACCAAGGAGTGCGACCCACCCAACGTCCTAACCTTTGGTCCGGAAACAGACACACCACCGGAGTATTTACAGCCTATGGTATCCAACCATCAGATTGGGGTAGCAACATTGCTTTTGGTATGGTACCCTTATGTGATGAATGGATGGGTGATGCCGGAACTCACTTTAGCAACGTCTTCCAAGGAGGTGCAAGCGGGGCGGCGGAAGGCATGGACCACGATTGTGGTTGGGAGGAGGCGGTGCGTAGGGGAGAGGAAGAACTGGAAGAAAAACAGGGAGATGACGACGATAAGGAGGAGGAGCAAACGGGAAGTGAAGGCAAAGCGGTGAAGAACCGGTCTAGGTGGGCGAAATGGGTGAAAAGCATTAGTAAGAAGAGGAAGCCCTCCGTGTTATTTCTTTGTGTTGTAAACCTGGCCAAAAGGCTAAAACTAGAAGACGTTGTATGGTAGAATGGTGTAGTGATCACCATTGAGACTTAATTGCATGTATGCGTGACAATAGGTAAGCTTATAGGCCATTATTGGCCAAAATTAAGACCGCCCTGTGGTAATCGGCCGTATGTCCCAGACACTCGACCGAGTGGAGGTCTACTCAACAAAGTAAGCATCCTCACGCGACCGAGTTGGCTGTTGACAAAATATGGAAGCCTCCTAAAAATTTTTACTCGACCGAGTAAGCATATACACTCGACCGAGTGACCTTTTCTCGGCCGAGTCGTACCCATATTCGACCGAGTAATGTAGAATTGACCATTATTTACGAAAGTTCGACCGATTACGAGGTACATCACCCTAATTTATGACTATGCCGACATCCTAATAGTCTAGCGACCATAAGAACCCTATGCGATAGACTTTCAAGAATTGTTTACGTTTTATTATTTTGCTTGTTTGCGTAATGTGCAAGTGTAATCATGTTTACAATTGCTTGAGTGATATCATAGAATATATGATGACAACATATGACATGTATGCCTTCCTTGATAGTAGTTTGATATGTTAAATGGTAATAACAAATATATGTTACATGGTAAGTGTGAAACGCATGAACAAACTTAGTGACGGTTGTAAACGGGAATGTTGGTACTAAACGATGGCGGATTTTATATGGTATTTGAATAATATAATGAGTATAAAGGGTATTTGGGCCTACACATGTAGTGTCTACTAGGTCGTAAGGCTGTATGTTAATCATATACAGATATATATCTCACAGTGTAGATATAAACATAGTTGTCTTGGATGACATACGGATATAGTCAAGCAAGTACGGATCCCTTGTGAGCACAATAGTTAGACATAGGGTTGGGTTACCTGGAAAGTGTCATGTAAGACTAGTTGTGAACTTCGGGGCGAAGTTCTCTTTTAGGGGGAGTGAATGTAACAATTGAGAGTCAAAGAAGGAAAAACAAGCATGATATACGCGCGAGTATAAGAGAGCGAGTGTTATACGTGTACGGCTGTATGCGGAGGACCATGCGAGAGAGAGATAGAGAAAGAGAGATAGAGAGTGAGAGAGAGAGAGAGAGAGATAAAGAAAGAGAGAGAGAGAGAGAGAGAGAGAGAGAGAGAGACGAGAACGATGCTGACATTACAAGAGAAAGGTGAGATGAGGTACGCAAAGGGAAGTGTGTGGCGAACTTCGGGGACGAAGTTTATTTTTACGGGGGAAGACAGTAATACCCGGATATTATGGGACCCGCAAAGGTCCTTAGGACACGTGAGCAGACCAACGTGTACTCGGCGGCAAAGATGACCGTACACTAGATCAAGTATGACCTAAACTAGACCAAGTAGACTTCCAGTGGACCGAGTAGAACTTCCAGCGGATCGAGTGGGTGGCACTCGGTCGAGTAAGGCATATACTCGACCGAATGAGTGGCACTCGGTCGAGTGAACCTGTCACTTGGCCGAGTGGCATTGTGCAGTACCCGATAAATCATATTTCATGACTACACCTTATCCTATATAATTCATTTCCTCCTCCTTCTTTCTTACTCTAAACTCCCTCTTCTCTATCTAGATGCTCCCTAAATCTCTCCGATGACCTTCAAGCTTGGATTGAAGATGGAACATCCCTCCTAATCCGCCATCTACTTTTGTAAGTCGAAATCCCACCTTTCTCGTTAGTCTTGTGTTAATCTCAATTTTGGGGGTTTTTACTAGGGGAGATTAATTAGTGATTAAAATATGTAATATGGGTAATTAGTAGCTAATAATAATGGGTTTCATATTGTATTATAGTGTAGAATTCATTGTGATAGTGTTGTATTATTTGTTTAGGTTTATCCTACTCGGTTTCAATACTTGGTGTAAATATTTGCGTGTCTTTCATTATCATTGCATTGTGTGAGTCGATTTGCACATCATGTTGGCATTTTAGGAGTGCTTGTTCATAACATGTTGGGATTGAGTTTCATGATGAGTCACATATTGGGTGTTGTATTTCATATTCCATGTGTGGTTATTGTCCTATTGTATTGAAGATCGTTGGTAGTGTTATTTGGTTATTGAGGAGACGTAAAATGGTTGGGAGACCATCTTATGCTTGGGTCGCCTCTTGGAGCTTCCACTCTAAGTGGGATGTGCACATTAATGACTTGAGTATAGAGGAAAGCGTGTGCGTGAGACACGACGTCTAGCAGGGGATCCGGTTAGCTTTTGATCCTAGTACGTCTGGGCTAGTCCTGGTACCTTTGTCTGAGGTGCGGTGTCATGGCCATGTCCCTAGTACTGACGGTTATGGGTATGCCTGACCGTGTCCCGGTACCGACATGGTAATTGTGTCTCATTTACATTTAGCATATTGCATATTTATTTATTAGTTTATGTCTCATATTAAATTATCAAAACTAACGTGTTGTGTGTCTGTGTAATTGTCACCTTGTAACACCGCCATACTCCAAGTGCCTTACCAGGACCACTTAAGGCATGGTAATGCTACCATCTCGGTTACCCGAGGTAATGAATATCAAATAGACCATAAAGAAGCATACTTTAATAATTAAGTTTAAAGCGATGCAAGTTCAAATCCCAAAACTGATAAAATAAAATACAAATGTTCCTCAAACTGTCAAACCAACTAAAACAATATAAAAGAATGTTCGACACAACGGAAGACTTCTAAACAGATCGTGATGACTCAACCCAGCTATCCCATGTGCATCAACTCATACATACTCAATAACTGCTCACCATCCCCGAATGGATCACCACAGTTTTTAAAACAATTTAACGGGGTTAGTACTGATTACACAAAAGTCAGCTACAATAAAACAATACTACAATACAATCCAACCAAACAAATTCCATCACATCACCTCACTCCTGATGTAATACCCGGTATTTTAATATGATATTATATTAGGCCGAGTTACCAGCTGGGTCGTGTAGTGTATTTGTGACTCGGGTAATTATGTGACTCGGGTTTTAATTAATCTAACTACGCTAGGCCCGTATCGTCTTAATAGCACCTATCCTATATGTATAACCCATCTAACCAAACCCTAATCTCCCTATCACCATATTCATTTTAACGATGAGAAAAGAGAGAAAAGAGAGAAGAGGGAGCCGTGTGTGAAGGGAGCCGCGTGAGGAATTGCGAGGCGATTTCTCAGCCTATTCTCATCCAATTTCGTAAGTAGACTATCCTATTACCTCTTTATTCAATTATTAGCATAATTATAGTAGTATTGGGATAATTTTCGTAACCCTAGAGTTGGTTTGGGGGTTTTTGATTATAAATTGTATGAGATAAATGAATGGAATAGTTTGACAATTTCTGATTAGATTCGTTGGTCTGTGTTATTTGAGTGTTTTACCTGTCTTAAAGCCGTGGGATGCAAAAAGTTAAAGAAGAGACTCATGTTTATTCCAAGCCTAGTTTATGCCTGTGAAAATTGGTAGCATTTCACCGTGTAGTGTTTCCTGAAGAAATTATTTGTGAACGCCTATCTAAAAAGTCGTGTTTGTTCTTTAAATTGATATTCCTATTAAGTTATGATGAGTCTAGGTTATGTGCATGATTAATTGACTGAGTAGATGGTAATTATACATAATTATGTTATGTAGGTGATGGATAAGTAAAGGATCATAAGTGATTGTTTGTGTGTGCTTGGATTGCGAAAAGGTAGGGAAATACACTTGACTTATTATCGTTGATGTTGAATTGTGTTGACTTGTTTGTGTTTCGTATGACCAAACTGTGAACGTTGACTTGCTTCGTGGCTGTTGATTTACGTTATGATTCATATACTGGAAGGTGATTGACTGAATTGATCGTATTGAGTATGTTATCACAACATTTGGTAACCGGCATGATTTTATGATTGATCAGTTCAAAGATATATATATTGTGTTGCATTAATTTCTTTTGAGCATTCATATGCATTGGAGATGGAGGGTGTTGTGGTGATGTGGTGTGGTAAAGATGATGTTGTGATAAGGCCCAGGCGGGTTCTGCAGGACTTGCCCTGGTGTCCTCAGCTGCGAGCTGGCAGATCGGCTACGGTCGATATATAGTCTACCGGGGATCGGTATGGCTGGGTGTTCCGGGTTATGAGATATGAGTTGAGATGGAGATGGAGGTGACGGAGGAGCTTGCATATCATATTTTGTTGTTTCATTGTATTCCCTACTCAACCTCGTGGTTGACCCTGTGTATTCGTGAACACCTGTGACGATCCAAATATTGGGGAGCAGGCTTGACAGGTTTATGAGATAGGCTGGGAGCTTAATGGGCGTAAGACACTGGATCAGAAGACTTAGTAGCTAGATCATCATTTAGAAGACTTTCACTTTCATTTATGTTAGTTCCTTGTAATTTGATGTAAAAGAGGTTTTGTAATAATTAAGTTAAAGTAATTATATATTCTGCCTTGGAGTTTAATTTGTTATTCACTACCTCGGGAAACCGAGATGGTAACAATCCGGTTTATTAGGGAATGTCTTGCTAAAGGCTCCTTCATAAATCGGGGTGTTACACCTGACTACACACTAAAGTGTGTAGTCCTTCCAGAATACTCATCGCAATAAGTATTCCACACTGCCAATGGGGGACCGCAGCCGTTCCCACCTAAAACCCGCTCATCTCATCCGAGCTATAAACCCAAGTTCCTAAATATGCACATCCCTTCAGTGGCGGGTTCCACAGAAGGCGGATCAAGGGCGTGAAACCACTCCCACAAGTGACTCCACTCAGCCGAGGACGCACCTCGGAAACCACAGACGATTATACAACAACCATATTATACAATCAACAATCACCAAATCCAAATCCAATACGATATAGAACAACGACAATCAATTACCAACCATGCCATATAAGCAATACTGAGTAGGGAAACCCTACCTGGAATAAAAATCACACGAGACCATCACAGCAGCTAATCAGAACTTTTCCTCTACGAATCCTTCTCCTATAGCACATAATCACATAATTACCATCTACTCATCATAATACACCCAAATCCCCCAATTCTACCCAATTAGAGTTTTAAGCAAACTTATTAAATCATTATAAAAACTATACAAGAAACTTACCCTTGACATGACGATCACAACGTGTAACACCTCCATACTCCAAGTGCCTTACCAGGACCACCTAATGCATGAGAATGCTACTATCTCAGTTACCCGAGGCAATGAATATCAAATAGACCATAAAAGAACGTACATTAATAGATAAGTTTAAGTGATTACATAACAAAACCAACTGTAGAGTAAAGTACAACTATTCTAAAACAAAACTACAACTAAAGTAAATAAAATATCATGACACAACAGCGGAAGACTACTATCAGATTCGTGGTGATTCCATCCTCAGCTAATCCCGCGCGCATCCACAATATACCTAATAGACAACTGCTCACCACCCCCGAATGGATCACCACCGTTTTTAAAACATTTAAATGGGGTCAGTTACTACATAAACAATATAAGATAAACAACAATAGATACACAATCACAATCTCTAATACCGTCACATCACCAATCATCTGACTACAAACTAAAGTGTGTAGCCCTGCCAAAATTTCCATCGCAACAAATATTCCTCACCGCCAGTGGGGGGGCGGCAACCGTTCCCACCAAAGCCCCACGCATTTCCATTAAGCGAATAACGCATGTTCCTTAATGTTCACATCCCCTTCTGTGGCGGGTTCCATAGAGGGCGAATCAAGGGCGTCAAGCCACCCCCGCAAGTGACTCCACTCAGCCGAGGACGCACCTCACAAACCACAGACAAATATAAAACAACCACACTACACAATCAACAATCACCAATTCCAAATCCAATATGATATAAACCAACAACCAACCAGAATATCAATTCAAAACAATGCCAATACCAATTACGATATAATAATCATGCCAATCAACCAACAACCATCTTATAATCATTTATACAATAACTCAGTAGGCAAGCCCTACCTGGGAAAGCAACCACCAAGATCGTCACAATCAGCTAATCAAGATCGTTCTTCAATGAAATCACCTTCTATAGCCACACAATCATACAATCACAATCTAACATCAAAAATACTCCCCAAAACACCCAAATTACCCAATTAGAGTTTTAACTAAAATCAATGAAATGATATAAAAATCATACTAGAAGCTTACCCACAATGCGATGGTCTCAACGGCGTAAAGAACACAACGATCCGACGACTCTAGCCCTTAGGATTTGTTAATAACGCGATGAATGAAAGCTACGTAACTTCTTTTTCTCTTGAAAGGTTTTAGAAAAGGTGAAAAGTGATTAAAAAGAATGACGGAGTCCTTTTATACTAATGGCGCGTTTTTAATAAAAACCAACTAAAATAACCCGTAAGACTCACTTACTCGATCGAGTAAGTCACTTACTCGAACGAGTGCGCAACATACTCGATCAAGTACCCATCAGGTAGCCCACTGTTTCGTATAAAAACATACTTACTCGACAGAGTAAGCCCCACTCGATAAAGTACCTATAGACATAGAAAACCGTAGTATTACAGTCTTCCCTCCATAAAAAGAACTTAGTCCCCGAAGTTCAACCTATACTCAAAACAAAGATGCTAAATCGACCAAGACACGACAACGCAACCATGAATTCAAAATGAAACCCCAACCTATAAAACATGAACCCTTAACACCAACTCCACCAACTATGCCTACCTCCACAACATCACTCACGATATCGTATCCACCACATTATAGTCTGTCGACACTAACTCCATATATTTCCAAATACCATCCACCAACGTCGCTAGCTTCGTCTCACTAAAATATTATCCACTAAAAAAATCCATTATCAAGGCACTCATAAACATTAAACGGAAGTTCGTCCTTGAAGTTTACTCTCACTCATAAGATCATCATCCAACTTCCAACACTATCGAAGTATTCTCACACTCCTAAACATCACACTACTATAAGCACGGCCATGACCTTTTAACAATATCAACCACAATACAAATCCATTCTTTATTCTCCATCAAGACTCAAACTTATAAATCTACTACAACATGTATAACCATTAAACTCTATTTGTCGCATCCTACTTCGCTTAAGATAAATGTTACGTCCTTGTAACTCACTAATACTAAATCCTTTGCTATACTTCCCAACATCCTCATCACCACCGCATGTCAACGATAACCGACTATAACCTCAACACCTATAACCATTCCTATATACAGGTGTCTCTTCCTCTAACAGTTCCCATACCTCAATTCATTGGGCACACCACCTAACCTATACCACAAAATCCTTAGCATAACCAGTACTCAAACTCTTCCACATTAACGCAAAACGACATACCTCTCTATAGAAAGCACCTATCACCAAAAGCATACGCACGGTCCACACTTGTTACACACACTCACTCTAGATCCTCAAGTTCTTTTCTTTTATTTTCGCAAAAGTCATCCATAACTTAACAAGATACTAATTCCCAACACTCTATACTCACTGTCTCAATAAAAGATTATAAACTACTTGCAGCTTCCAGATCAGTACAACACATGTTCCAGAAATCACTTGCAATTACTATGTCAACCAATGCCTCATCCAAAAGAAGGTCAAAAGTACTGTAACAACCTCTCACAACTGTGTCCCATAAACAGGATATCACTATACCATGACAACAACGGAAACATATACAACTCTCTTCCATATCATACTCTACCCTCACTATCAAGCTAAAACGAGCAAGAAACATCAATAAACAAAACAACAATCTATATGTCCAAACGATATGATGTGACCATAATTAGCGCATATTTAGCCCCCGAATTAGCCTTGTTCCCATGCTTTTTAGTGCATATTTGGGTCATTTATTGTCTTTAGTTCTTTGTTTTGCATATTCTTTGAGATTTTGATCCCTTGGTAGGAAAGGAGTAAGAATCTTGCATTTTCATGGCAAAACGAGACTAAATTGATTGAATTCAATGACCAAGCATCAAGGAGAGACAAGATTAGAAGGCCTTTGTACATATTATAGTAGTTGGGCAATGACGAGAAAGGATCCTTGCATCCCCAAGGGTTTTTTGAAGAAAAGGGAAGAAAAGAAGAAGAAATAATGCTGAGCTACAATCCGAGCGGCTTCTCCCCAATCCGCCCGTCCTCCACAAGCACAATCCGTGCGTCTTCCTTCAAAGACGCCCGGGCAGCAGCCACTAGAGAATCCGGCCGGATTCCCTTGAAGACGCCCGTCTTCCCCCACCTGAATCCGCCCATCCCAACACCAATACGCCCGGATTCCTCCCCAGCACAATTTCGTCTTCTTTAAGCATGAAAGAAAGAAGCCCTTCCTTCGAAAAATACCGGCGTCTCCCTGCCCAATCTAAAAAGTTTAATTACTAGTTTAGCCCTTAGTTAACCCTAATGCATCCACCTAATTTCCACTATAAATACCCCACTTGTAAATAATCAAGGGGGGGGGGGGGGATCTTATCAAGTTTTTAGAGTAGAAAATCCTTCTTTAGATGAGATTAGGAGTAGATTAGAATAGATTACTCTTTAATCTTTCCACAAATCTCACATTAATCTCTCCTTAATTATTGTTCAAGTTTATTATTCAAGTTTGTTACTTTTGGATAGTTGAAGATTATTGGGTTATTATTGGAGGATTGACAACCCTTCATTAATCAATCAAGTTTCTTCTATTATTCTTTGCTTTATTATTTGGATCACCTCAAGTTTGGTATAATTCCTTTACCCTTTAATCTTAATTGTTCATTTCTTCATTCTATTATCATGTTTATACTTGTTGTGATGTCTGACACCATTAATGACATGTTTCCCATGATAATGAGTGAGTAGTCCTTAGTTATGATTAATGGGTAATTAGGGGAGATAAACATGGGAAATAATCATGCTTAATCCAATATGTTCACATGATTAAATTGCTTGCTTGTTGTGATGTCAACTTTATGCACATGTTATATTTGATGAAATTCCAAGCCTATGAATCCTTGCATTTACAACCATCTCTTATCTACTCAACTTGACTTGTAAGATATAAACCAACTCGAGTCTTGTTAGACCATGCATAGAAGTTGAATAAGAGGAAAGTAAGTTGAGTTGTAGGTGTTGTACAATCTAATCGATTCGGCTCCGGGACCCAACTCTTCCTATGAACCGTAAGACATAAACCAACTCGGTTCCTCCACAACATTAATTGCTTGCAACTTTGTAAACATGTTTGTATGATAAAAACCATGAATCCCCTATGACCCCATGATATCCTAGCACTTTTAATCATTTGTCTACATCCTTCTTTTATTGCTTGCTTTACTTTATTGTTTGCATTAGTTTAGAACACAACTACAAACCCAAACAAATTGTGACACTAGCATAAATTGAGATACATAGACTTAGAACCCAAAGCACACTGTCCCATGGATCGACCTCGACTTACCGCTAACTAGTTGTATGTTGAGTATTATAAATGTGTTTGATTGGATGACCCGACGACATCAACCGGATCAAAATGGGGCCGTTGCTGGGGACGGTGCTATGTGATTAAGTTCTTACTTGTTTGTCTATTTTAATTGTGCTTTCACCTTGAGGAACTTGTTCCTCAAGGATTGTTCTTACCATTTTTGTGTAGTTCCCATGCTTGTAGTTATTTCCTTGTCTTAGTTATGATGCCTCAAGACTTGACATATGGAGTATGTGGTGGATCTTTTGATTATGACTATGGGTATGGGGAGTTTGAGGAGCAAGTCAACACAAACCTACCTTACTATTTGTACAATGAAAATCCTAACCACTACCCCAACTTTTCCCACCAAAATCACCACATCCAATATCAACAACAACCACTCACCCAATGCCCACTTCATAATGAGTTTCAATTGCCACAATACAACCACTTTCACACTTACCCACAACAAGAAGATGAACCCATTCAAAATGTGATTCTCCAAATGATGGGAGATCAACAAAACTTCTTCAAACGAATGATAGAGGAGAGCCAAAAGAGGGACAATGTTCTTCAAGGCATTGTTGCCCAAGGTGAGGAATTGGAGATTCAAATTGCCCAATTAACCACTCCTTACCACCGTTCCTTAGACATTGAGCATGAATGCGAATTTGAAGTAGTAACTTTTGATATAGAAAATGAAGAATGGGAAGAGCCAACCTCCTTGAACTCTTGTGACTACGAAAGTGTTGTGTTTGACGAGGAAGACATGAGGTTGAGTAAGCCAAGTACTCTTAGCCTTTGTGAGTATGAGGGTGTGTCCTTTGAAGTGAATATTGGGATGTTGGAGAAAGAGTTGCATGAAGCCCCCATTTATGATTCGTATGAAGATAGCAACAAAGATGATGAGCCTGATGGATGGACTCGTAGTATCACCTTGCTTGAGGAGCCTATCCTTGAGACATTTGAGATACCCTATCATGAAGAAGAGCGTCCTTCCTTTACTCCTCATGAAGACCACTTGACACCTATCATGGAGCCAATGATCATTGAAGAGGATATGGTAGATCTGCTTCAAAAGGCCAAAGTATCATACAAGAGCTACTTGGTGAAAAAGCTCAAAGAGAAAATTGCTCGTGAAGCCACTTGTGAAGATTTGGCGCTCACAATGACAACTTCTAGAGAATCCGATCATCAATGTTATGAAAATTCTCCTTCTACTCATAAAGGATTGATATATTCAAATGCTTTCATCATCACCGAAAGTGAAAGAGAAGGTGGTAAGTGGAAGTCTCCGGACGAAAATATACCATACTTCATACCTAGTGATGAAAGGAATCATGGGCTAATTGGGTTGAAGCATCGTGAATATCCAAGTGCCAAGAAGAGGAAGAAAACAACAATGAAAGACAAATTCCTTTGGCCAAGCTTCGTCTTGAACTTAAGCAAACCATACTTGTGCTTATTTGGAGCTTGCTCACAAGCTTTTGATCTTCTTTTAAGAGCCTTGAGCTCTATGGATAAGAACTTCTACAATTTGAACTAGTTTGGTGGAGTCCTATCTCAAACCACCATTTGTAAGATATTTCTTGGACCTTTTACCTTGTATAATATTGTACCTTTTTGCATTTGCATTTTATTTCTTGCATGAGAGTGGTGAGAGAGAGAGTCATCTTACATTTTTAATGAGCAAATTTCAGAAAAAGATAAGGAGGAATATAAAATCGGTGAAAGGGAATGTTATTGCACGAAAAAGAACGAAAAAGAAGAAAAGGGGGCTGAATACGCCCGAATTTAGAGGAAGACGCCCGTCCAGGACCCACGTCAAAGGAATGGTTGGCGCTGTAGCAGAAGACGGCCGTATTCTACACAAGACGCCCGTCCTGGGACAATACGTCCGTATTCTTCACGGGACGCCCGTCCCGTATGTTATTCAAAACAAAATCTTGCGCTACGCTAGAAGACGGGCGAATTTAATCCAAAACGCCCGTCCCGACACAGACGCCCGGCCCAACTCTGAAGACGCCAGTCTTTTTCCTGCTCTCAACTGAGAAAAATCCCTGCACTAGAATCTGCCCGGATTCAGGCCAAGATGCCCGTCTTAAATTCTCACAATCCGCCCGTCCCGAAGGAAATCCGCTCGGATTGTCCTGTTTTTTCGGATAAACCGGATATGACCCACCCTTATCCGCTCGGATTCCCCATTTCTTCTATATAATCACCCCCTTTCTCCCTCATTTCTTCACCTTATCAAACCCAAAAACACTCATCTCAATCCTCAAAATCACCCCTCCTCAAAAACATTCACTTCCCCCACATCAAAATGGCACCATTGATGAACCTCAAGGGAAAGGCTAAGAAATTGGTTGAATCCACCGAAAAGAAACGCAAGGGATCATCCTCTTCAACTCCACGGGAGGTAGTGCTACCAAGGAACTCCCAACCCTTAATGAGGGGAGGAATTGAACAACTTGACGACTTCCAAGAGGTGCTATTTGAATCCGATGACCACCACATAAACTTTGTCAAATTACTAGGTAAGAACTACGAACCCACTCAATTCGTAGATACTAGGGTGTTGGAAATCCTTAAGATAAGGTACCCTACCAAGATGTTCTTTGATGGTCTTGGTATTGGGAAACTTTTCCATGCCCATGAAGAGACGTACCTTAGTCTTGCCCTTGAATTCTTGAGTAGCCTTCGCATTGTAACAAATACCCACACCAATGTGGGCATGGAGTTTAGGTTGTGCAACCTAGACCATCACCTTTCACTTGAGGAATTCGCCTACGTTTTCGGTCTTGTAGTGCCCACCAACTATACCGAAAAACCTGATAATTTCGGTGTGGACCTTCTTTGGAAGGCTATCTCCGGGAGGGATTTTATCCATCCAAAGCAATGCTATACCTTCGCCATCCAACATCCGGTGATTCGATTCACCGAACGCTTTGTGGCCGGTATCATCAATGGGAGGTACGAACAAGATAGATGTACTCTCATCGATTTAACCTTTCTTTAATCCTATTTGAATGTTCGAGCGGTGAGGCGTTATAACTTCAATACGCCACTTGAGATACTTACTAGGTTCAATGATTTTGCTCAAGGAACCACTCAACTCAAGACCTTCGTGATGGGAGGTCTAATTACTATTTTGGCCCACCACCTTTGTCTCGAGTTCAATGCCCGAGGAACCTATACTCTTCTTGAGGGGAGGACTTTGATTGATGAGCACACCATCTTCAACCATCAACGATGGTGTAACTACACTCGAGACGGGAGTGTAGAGTGGCACACCAAAGGATGGACTTCAATGATCCTGAAAGTTGGAAGATACCGGGCATTGACCCAAGATTGAGCCCATACACGACTCCACCTAGCTACCTCCTTGATATCCAAATCTTTGACAATCCCCCTCAAAGGGAAGAGTCGCACCGCCAAATACCTCGTGGAGGACCGGGAAGGCCTATTCGCCCACCCTCCTATGTACCTATCCCACCATACCCTACCCCGTATACCGAATTTCGGCCGGCAATCCCCAATACCCCGGGTATTAATGATTTGATGGCACTCATGAATAGAGTGGACCTCGGGGTACATGAAGGGACGGTCGACAACTACTTGGCCCTTTACCCCCAATACTATAACATGGCTCAACAAGGGTATATCGACCCCAATGGTCCTAAGCCCTCTTGGGCACAACCAGAGCTCTTGTTCCCTAATCAAGGGAACTAAGCTTGGGGTCGCGACGGCGGAGGGCATTCTAGCCAAGGTGGAGGGTACTCGGGTCAAGGGGGAGAATTTGACCAAGGAGGGTATTGGGGTCAAGCAAGAGGGTATGACCAAGCCGGGAGCTCTCATCATTATGGCTATGATCAAGATGAGGATGACGAGTGAAAGAGGCCTACCTCACCACCTCCATTTGTATGATACCCATCTCTCCCTCTCTCTTTTGTATATACATTGCATTTAGTGTAGTCTTCGCATGCATTTGTATTATATTTCATATTGCATTTACATTAATTAGTTCATATAGAATAGTTACATTGAAATATATCTCACATAATTCATGTAGATAGTAGCACATAGACTAGAATTCATGCATAGTTACTAATGGCCAAACCTATTCATTTCTACACTAGAAATAGCGTTTAAATCGGTTTGGGGAGGTTTGATCATAGGTGACCATAGTTTACTAGAAATCATGTATCATATAGTGTAGTTTAGATTGTATTCATTTGTTATATATGTCATATAGAATTGCATTTAGTTAGAGCATGATTCATTCATATCATATCATTGCATTTGTACTTTATTTCAAAAAATCAAAAATCTAAAAACATGTATTTCCTTTTTATTCCTACTCCTATATGTACATTGAGAATAATGTCCAAAATAAAGTGGGGGATGTAAATTTATATTCCAAAAAAGCATAAAAATTGAAAATTTTCAAAAAATCACAAAAATATGTCATTTATTTTCATTAAAATAAAATCCATAAAAATTTGAAAAATTGGAAAAACCAAAAACATGTTTATTTCTTTTGTAGTGTAGTCATGTATATATTGTTGTATATATTGTGTTTGTTCTATCCTTGTTCACATTGATTGACTACGCCACATCCGAGACATGAGGATCATGAAGACCGCATGGTATGATCTTTCCAATCTCCTTTTTCCTCTTTATGTTAATGGCTATGTGGCTTTATTTTGATTGATGCGGTATAACAATGTGCACTTAGGACTTGCATTTAGTTTATATGTCATATTAGTTAATAGAATCACTTGCATTAGAATGTATATATTAGTTGCATCATGGCATGTAGTTGCATTTAGATAAAACATTTTGAAAAGTGCCTAATTGAGAACTTTGACAAGAGCAACTAAGCCATTACAAATACTGTTTCAACTTAAGACTTTGCCTACTAGAATGGTTGTAAAACACCCTAGGTTGTGTCATACTAGTGTCTTTTGACCCATGACCCAAAGCCTAGTCAAGGTTTGGCATGTGAGTCACCTATCCAACCCCGTGATGCGATGTGGTCTTGGTTAACTTGTCTAGGTGACCTTGATTGACCTTGTGGTAAGGCAACACAAAAATACTTTCTATCAATAAGCTTGAAGTGCTCATTTCGAAAATTTTGTTATGTGGAAGTAATTTATTGCTAAGGAAACCTCAAATGTTATGAAATGTTGAAATGTTGAGAAGTTTAGTTGTTTTGATGGAGGCGTACCACTTCGATGTGCTTTGGAGAGGGATCCATTGAATTGGGCCCCTACACGGTTGTGAATTCGACCACCCAGAGACAGAGTGACTATCACCCCGAAAAGCTATTGTCTAGAGGTTAACCGCCTAATAAGCGATTGGCGAAAGCAAAGGACACTAACCCGGAAGGGATAAACCCCATCTTAAATTTTTGAAATGTGAAAGTTGAATGAGGTCAATTTTTGAATACTAGTCATAACCACCCTTTGGTTATAACGATTTGAGCATTTCATTCCCAGAAAGCCTTTTTGTCAAGCCACTTTGTCGAGCTTGGGACGATCCATGACCTTTACTTTTGTAGAGAATTCAAGACTTGTCATGTCATATGCTACTAGCATCATAGGGATCATCATTCCACCACCATCCGATCGCTCTTGACGAAAGTATTTGGAAATTGAGTACCAAAGTAGTCTAGTTTAACACCATTTGGAGGTGATTTAGTGCCATCCTCCTAGCCTTAGTAATTTGTTGAACTAGTATTTATGAAGGATTATATGCTCTTAAATTTGTTCTCTCTTAGTTGCCTCCGCCACTTGATGAGGAAGTGGCTATTCCTTTTGTAGATGCATCCATTATTTGATTTTGCGTGCTTAATGTTTGGATGTGTCGCCATTTTGGCAAGACCCACCTTGCCTTGCAAGAAGGCATCCTACCTCATGGTTGTCTTGTTGTGAGTTGAAGGGGCGGAGTGAGACCCGCTAATTGTCTCATATCGGCTATGTTATTAGGTTAGTTTAAATAATGGTCCTAGTCTTTGTCACCTCTTTACTCGGGACGAACAAATGTTCGGTTTGGGGATATTTGATGTGACCATAATTAGCGCATATTTAGCCCCCGGATTAGCCTTGTTCCCATGCTTTTTAGTGCATATTTGGGTCATTTATTGTCTTTAGTTCTTTGTTTTGCATTTTCTTTGAGATTTTGATCCCTTGGTTGGAAAGGAGTAAGAATCTTGCATTTTCATGGCAAAACGAGACTAAATTGATTGAATTCAATGACCAAGCATCAAGGAGAGACAAGATTAGAAGGCCTTTGTATATATTATAGTAGTTGGGCAATGACGAGAAAGGATCCTTGCATCCCCGAGGAAATCCCCAAGGATTTTATGAAGAAAAGGGAAGAAAAGAAGAAGAAATAATGCTGAGCTACAATCCGAGCGGCTTCTCCCCAATCCGCCCGTCCTCCACAAGCACAATTCGTGCGTCTTCCTTCAAAGATGGCCGGGCAGCAGCCACCAGAGAATCCGGCCGGATTCCCTTGAAGACGCCCGTATTCCCCTGCCTGAATTCGCCCGTCCCGACACCAATACGCCCGGATTCCTCCCCAGCACAATTCCGTCTTCTTCAAGCTTGAAAGAAAGAAGCCCTTCCTTCGAAAAATACCGGCGTCTCCCTGCCCAATCTAAAAAGTGTAATTACTAGTTTAGCCCTTACTTAACCCTAATGCATCCACCTAATTTCCACTATAAATACCCCGCTTGTAAATAATCAAAAGGGGGCGGGGGGGGGGGGGGGGGGGGGGGGGGGGGGGGAGGGATCTTATCAAATTTTTAGAGTAGAAAATCCATCTTTAGATTAGATTATGAGTAGATTAGAATAGATTACTCTTTAATCTTTCCACAAATCTCACATTAATCTCTCCTTAATTATTGTTCATGTTTATTTTTCAAGTTTGTTACTTTTGGATAATTGAAGATTATTGGGCTATTATTGGAGGATTGACAACCCTTCATCAATCAATCAAGTTTCTTCTATTATTCTTTGCTTTATTATTTGGATCACCTCAAGTTTGGTATAATTCCTTTACCCTTTAATCTTAATTGTTCATTTCTTCATTCTATTATCATGTTTAAACTTGTTGTGATGTTTGACACCATTAATGACATGTTTCCCATGATAATGAGTGAGTAGTCCTTAGCTAGGATTAATGGGTAATTAGGGGAGATAAACATGGGAAATAATCATGCTTAATCCAATATGTTCACATGATTAAATTGCTTGCTTGTTGTGATGTCAACTTTATGCACATGTTATGTTTGATGAAATGCCAAGCCTATGAATCCTTGCATTTACAACCATCTCTTATCTACTCGACTTGTAAGATATAAACCAACCCGAGTCTTGTTAGACCATGCATAGAAGTTGAATAGGAGGAAAGTAAGTCGACTTGTAGGTGTTGTACAATCTAATCGATTCGGCTCCGGGACCCAACTCTTCCTATGAACCGTAAGACATAAACCAACTTGGTTCCACCACAACATTAATTGCTTGCAACTTTGTAAACATGTTTGTATGATCAAAACCATGAATCCCCTATGACCCCATGATATCCTAGCACTTTTAATCATTTGTCTACATCCTTCTTTTATTGCTTGCTTTACTTTATTGTTTGCATTAGTCTAGAACACAACTACAAACCCAAACAAATTGTGACACTAGCATATATTGAGATAGATAGACTTAAAACGCAAAGCACACCGTCCCATGGATCGACCTCGACTTACCGCTAACTAGTTGTATGTTGAGTATTATAAATGTGTTTGATTGGATGACCCGACGACATCAACCGGATCACGATACTCATAAGAAACATCTGTAAAGAAAACAACAATCTATATAACTGGTATACTCATTCGAAAACGTACTCATCCCACCTACTCTACCACAACCGATGACGGCATCGCAACACTGCCACCAACAGCCGCACCGCAGCGCGAAAATACCCGCATCACAACACGAAATACTGTGCCCGGATCACCACCCAAGGCACAACAGCCACATCGATAGTCATCGTAACTTATACAATCCTATAAACACTGACGCAGTACAATCTCCATGACAAGAAAACTTTATTAATACCGCTCTACTAGATCACAACGCAACAAATCATACGGAATAAATATATAAGAACCTCATGAATATCGTCCATACCTTTTCACCGAATAAACATATATCATGAATACACATACAAGTATAACTAGTCATGCCAGATCACTCAATCTATTCTTTTTTGAATATCATTCCATTAGGTAACCGTACCCAACATATATTACAGAACATTCAGATAACAACTTTATAACTATCACACCATACCACTTCTCGTGAGGTCAGAACCTCACACAAACAATTTTACACATCATGGACCCGTAATCACATGCAACCAGTTAATTCTGATCACGTAAGTTACCACTTGATAAAGGTTATCTCTCGCCCTAGCTTAACTCGCATGCCCTTCAAAACACATTCTCCCATTCGCATAACTATCACCTCCTGAAAAACGTAATCATACCATTAATACCCTAGTACTAGCCACCGCCTCCTATAATCACATCGTATACCCCCTTACAAACATACATACCAATCCAGCCTCTACAAAAATCAACCTCTTTAAAATGGCTACCTTTCCTACTAATCACCACCCTTAACCACTAGTGACAACACCAGAACACCACCACTATTCGTATAACAAATCTCTTACACTCACCTATAAATATCAAGGTTCTTTCCCAACTCGGTTAACAACCCAAATGAGGAACATCAAACCCATCCACAAAAGTTACCTAAACATTCATCCTAATTTTGCCTTTAATTGTATTTCCACCTAACTCACCTCCAAAATCTAATATCGTGCAAATACTCTTCCAACTTTTACTCCCCTTAATTCTTCGAAGTTCATGGCTAACATGTTGTCCTGAAACTCCTATATAACCACTAACTCACGCCTTCTCATGATACTATCACACATTTCCATGTTTCCTTACCTTCATGTTTCTTAACCCTAGTCGACGGTCTCTCAGCTTACTTCCGTCCTTCTTTCCTCTTTTCACTCAATAATACGAATTAATAATTCAACTCCTTATTCGTTCTACGTAACTCTTTAGTGCTCCGGTTACCGTCTCATTGCTCTAAAACTCAAATCCCATTATTTCATATCAGTACCATCTCACTCTTTTATTACCATAGATCTTCTCTTATCATGCTATCGATCACACTTATCACCAATCAATCCACACAGTCAGTCCACACCATCTCATTTTTTTCCCCTAGAAACCAAAACTCATTTCATACCGTTAATTGCCCAAGGAAATCACACATTAGTCTCACCTCTTGATAATACAAAATCCCAAACTCGGCCACTACCTTCACATTGCGGCATAACTCGATCTCACTATACACCATTTGTTTCCATACCTCTATAACGACCTTCCATCAATCATAACCGTAACCAACACAATCCTAACCATCCCTCTCCATAAATCCTCACACATCCCAATTTACCACTATGTGCATCCCACATTTCAATCTTTTCATTCTCACATTCCATAAACTTGCATCACTCCTTGGTAATATACACTTACCTTTACATTACTCAAATTCCCAATTATATCACTCACCACGTCTCACAAAACTTGCACCATGCCTCAATAAGCCTTACCAATATTCCTCTTCCTTTTCCACTATCTATCACAACCACATATAACTCATGTCCTGCCCATCGAACTCATACCCATCAGAAGGTGTCACTCCTTACATCATAAGATTGGGTAACTTACGCATCAGGGCCAACACATACCTAAAACAATGCATAAAGAAGCAAAAGAACACCTTTGAATCAAACATAATATGCGACGAAGTCAAAAGATAAGCATATGACTCAAAACAGGGGTCACTAGACCGAGTACAACCTACTCGATCAAGTAGGTGAAGGTCAGAAGAACGTTTAATAAATTACCAGGGATACTCGATCGAGTAAGAGTTACTAGATCGAGTAACAAGAGGTGCACTTAACCGAGTAAGGGCTACTCGATCGAGTACCCAATGCAGTTCTCAGCACTGTACAATTTTCGTAAAACGGTCATATCTCAATCGTTTCTTGGTCATTTTGGGCGTATGACCAATCGTTAGAATCGTAAAAGGACAAGCTATCACCTCCAAATAGAATCACATCAAAAACATATATATATATATATATATATATATATATATATATATATATATATAAAGTTATTACATTTTAAAGACCACTTCGCTGTAATTGGACAACATAACTATTCGATTTTTTTTCTCCCAACAACTTAAACAACAAGAAAGTAAACAAAAACCACTCAATACTCATAAAACTTGTATCCCTAACCACATGTTACTATTTACAAAAGCCAAACAACAACGTCCATCATGATCATATACTTTTAAACTTACCACTCATGTAATGCCCGCATGCTTTTATTCTATAACCTTACGTAAGAACAATAACATAATATACGACATAAAATCCCCTATTCACATGTTATTAACATAGAAATAGTAGAAAATCCACTTCCATCACATAAACATGTTCTCCACCTGAATTTCATATTCTCATGCTATTACTTACTTTATTTTTTCCATCAAATCATCCATCACACACTTATCCAGCATATGCATATTAAATAACAGTAAACAAGTAGCTTAACCACTAATCATATTACCATATACGATTAATTTCATCCTTTCTATCACATTCTCCATTCAACCACATACCATTCATCCAACATATGTATATGAAACAGTAGTAAACAAGTATATAATTTTATTATGTAACTTTACGCAAACAAAATCATGTATAATCATATCACATCTCCTAATCTCATGTTACTAAGATTGCCACATTATAAATCAGTTCCACCATACAACATCATCACCCACAACATATTACTATATACATCTTCTTCACCCTTTTTCCACCATATTCACCAATCCACCACAATCATTCATCCAACATTAATATACAACATATCATCCAACATCCTCAATAAAACATTAGTAAACACATAGTGATCCCATGACACCCTATAGTGACCAGTTTAAAGTTGTAGGCCGAGTTCGCGACTTTAGGACGTCCCCCAAGTCTTTGCATTAGCTCCTAACAACTCCTACCCGGGTTCATTTTATTTTGACTCCCTAAGTTCATTGGGTTCATTAGTTACAGGTTCCGAAATCGTCGCTCTGATACCACTTTCTAACACCCCCATACTCCAAGTGCCTTACCAGGACCACCTAATGCATGGCAATGTTACCATCTCGGTTACCCGAGGCAATAAGTATCAAATAGACCATACAGGAATGTACTTTAATAGATAAGTTTAAGTGATTACATAACAAAACCAACTGTAGAGTAAAGTACAACTGTTCTAAAACTAAACTACAACTAAAGTAAATAAAATGTCATGACACAACAGCGTAAGCCGACTATCAGACTCGTGGGGATTCCATCCCCAGCTAATCCCGCGCGCATCCATAGTATACCAGCTAGACAACTGCTCACCGCCCCCGAAAGGATCACCACAGTTTTTAAAACATTTAAACGAGGTTAGTTACAGTTTAAACAATATATGATAAACAACAACAGATACACAATCACAATCTCCAACACCGTCACATCACCAATCATATGACTACACACTAAAGTGTATAGCCCGGCCAGAATATCCAACGCAACAGATATTCTTCACCGACAGTGGGGGACTGCAGTCGTTCCCACCTAAGCCCCGCTCATCTCCATCGAGCGAATAACCCATGTTCCTTAATGTGCACATCCCTTTCTGTGGCGGGTTCCACAGAGGGTGAATCAAGGGCGTGAAGTCACTCCCGCAAGTGACTGCACTCAGCCGAGGACGCACATCGCAAACCATAGACCATTATACAACAAACACAATATACAATCAACAATCAAAATATTCCAAATCCAATATGATATAAACCAACAACCAACCACAATATCAATTCAAAATAATGCCAATACCAATTACTAAATAATCATCATGCCAATCAACAAACAACCATCTTATAATCATTTAAACAATACTTGAGTAGAGAAGCCCTACCTGGAAAAGCAACCACCAAGATCGACACAATCAGAAAATCAAAATCGTTCTTCAATGAAATCACCTCCTATAAACACACAATCATACAATCCCAATCTAACATCAACAATACTCCCAAAAACCCCCAAATAACCCAATTAGGATCTCAAATAAAATCAATGAAATGATATAAAAATCATACTAGAAGCTCACCCACAATGCGACGGTCTCAACGACGTAAAGAAGACAACGATCCAACGACTCTAGCCCTGAGGATTTGCTAATAACGCGATGAATGAAAGCTACGTAACTTCTTTCTCTCTTGAAAGGTTTTAGAAAAGGTGAAAAGTGATTAAAAAGAATGACGGAGTCCTTTTATACTAATCATGCATAATTAACAAAACCCGGCTAACATAACCCGTAAGACTCACTTACTCGATCGAGTAAGTCACTTACTCGATCGGGTGCCCCATACTCGATCGAGTGCCCAACATACTCGATCGAGTACCCATCAGGTAGCCTACTGTTTCGTATAAAAAAATACTTACTCGATAGAGTAATCCCCACTCGATAGAGTACCTATAGACATAGAAAACCGTAGTATTACATAACTGTATAACGAACAAGACAATCCGACGATCCTAGCCTTGGGATTTGCTAATAATACGAGAGATGTGATCTACGTAACTCTTCTCTTTTCTTTGAAAGGTTTAAGAAGATGAAAAAGTGATTAAGCAAAGTGACGGAAACCCTTTTATATTAATCTCGCATTATTAACAAAACCCGGCTAAACAACCCGTAATACGCACTTACTCGATCGAGTGCCCCTTACTCGCTCGAGTGTCACACATACTCGATCGAGTACCCATCAGGTCAGCTACTGTTTTGCGTAAAAGATACTTACTCGACAGAGTAAGCCCCACTCGATAGAGTATCCATAGACATAGAAAACTATAATATTACAGTCTTCCCTCCTTAAAAAGAACTTCGTCCCCGAAGTTTAACCCATAGACAAAAATAAAACATACTATCTCCACTCCGACACAACAACATAACTAAAACTCAAAACAAAACTCAAAAACATAACTCCTAAACAACATACAAACCGTCTCAAAGCAACTACTAACTGTACCAAAACCAACATAAAACATACAAAAACCTTAAGCGACCATCTCCAACCCCCCCTAAAAGAAACATGGTTACGTCCCCGTAACCACACATGCCCGATCAAAAAAGACGAATTCCACTCCTTTATAGCCTCCTCCGCCTCCCAAGTAGCCTCCTCAACCTCATGGTTAGACCAAAGAACCTTAGGCAACACTGTTTCCGCATGTCTAGTTTTGCGAACCTTATGATCAAGAATCTGTTTTGGCACCTCAAGATAAGACAAGGACTCATCCAACTCTATGTTGTCCACCTCTAACACATGTGAAGGATCGCTCACATACTTCTGCAACTGAGACACATGAAACACATTATGCACTCTATCCAAAGCAGCTGGCAACGTTAACCTGTAAGCAACCTCACCCACACGATCCAAAATCCCAAATGGTCCGATAAACTTCTGGCTCAGCTTCCCATTCTTACCAAATCTCATGACCCCATGCATATGAGACACTTTCAAAAGAACCTTGTCCCCAACCTGAAACTCTATGTCACAACGATGTAAATCTACATAACTCATTTCTCGATCCTGGGCCGCTTTCATCTTTTGTCTAATCAGCTTAACCTGTTCTACCATCTCCTGCACCATCTATGGTCCTAAAACCACTACCTCAGCTCTATCATCCCAACAAATCAGACTCCTACACCTCCTCCCACACAAAGCCTCAAAAGGTGCCATCCCAATACTCGTGTGATAGCTGTTTTTATAAACAAACTCAATCAGATCTAATCTCTCCTCCCAGCTACCACCAAAATCCATAACACAAGCTCGCAACATATCCTCCAAAGTCTTGATGGTCCTCTCTGTCTACCCATCTGTCGCAGGATGAAATACAGTACTCATCTTCAACGTAGTTCCCATCAACTCTTGCAACTCTTTCCAAAACCGTGATATGAACCTCGCAACTCTATCTGACACTATATCCTTAGGCACCCCATTCAAACGAACCACATGCTTCCTATAATCCAAAGCTAACTGTATCTTGGTCCAAGTATCTTTCATCGGCACATAGTGAGCTGACTTAGTCAGACGGTCAACTAACACCCATATCATGTTGTTACCCTGTTGACTCCTCGGCAAACCAACTATAAAATCCATAGATATAGATTCCCATTTCCACTCAGGTACCTCAAGAGACTGAATCTTACCTTGTGGTTGTCGCTGCTCTCCCTTAACCCTCTGACATGTCAAACATCGAGCCACGAACTCAGCTGTTTGCTTCTTCATCCCAGGCCACCAGAAAGTCTTCTTCAAATAGTTATATAACTTGTCACCACCTGGATGTACCGAATATGGTGCAATGAGCCTCTGTCATGATCACCTTTTTCAACTCCTCATCACTAGGAACACACTACCTCCCATAAAAGCTCACACTGCCATCCGCATGAATAGAGAATCGAGACACTGTCCATTTCTCTAGTCCAGCTCTCCACTCCTTAATCTTAGGACCCAAAGCCTGTTTCCTGCGAATATGATCATAAAGATCTGGCTCCACTGTCAAGTCCCATCTAGCATCCCCTTTCTGTATCATCTGGATCACAATCTTTCCCACCACATCTCTCAAGCTCATCAAAGACATAGCTGTGCAAAGCGAATGCACGCTCTTCCTGCACAACGCAACTGCAACCACAATAGCCTTCCCTTCATGGTATATAATATCCATGTCATAATCCCCAATCAGCTCCATCCACCTCATCTGTCTCATGTTCAACTCCTTTTGAGTGAAGATGTACTTGAGACTCTTGTGATATGAAAACACCTTAAAGGTCGTCCCATAAAGATAGTGCCTCAGAATCTTGAGAGCAAACACAACTGCACCCAACTCCAGATCATGTGTCGGGTAGTTCTCCTCATAAGGGTTCAATTGCCTAGAATCATAGGCAATCACCTTCCCGTTCTGCATCAACACACATCCCAACCCATTCTTTGAAGCATAAGAATATACCTCAAAGTTCTCATACCCTTCAGGTAATGCTAAGACAGGAGTTGTGGTCAAACGCTCCTTTAATAGTTGGAACACCGTCTCACAACTTTCATCCCAACGAAACATGGTCTCTTTCTTCATTAACGTTGTCATAGGTCTGGCTATCTTGGAAAAGTATTTCACGATCCGACGATAGTACCCTCACACTTGACTACACATTAAAGTGTGTAGTCCTACCAGAATACTCATCGCAACAAGTATTCCACATCGCCAGTGGGGGACCACAGTCGTGGCCACCTAAGCCCCGCTCATCTCATCCGAGCGATAAACCTAAGTTCTTAAATGTGCACATCCCTTCTGTGGTGGGTTCCACAGAAGGCGAATCAAGGGCGTGAATCCACTCCCGCAAGTGACTCCACTCTGCCGAGGACGCACCTCGCAAACCACAGACGATTATACAACAACCATATTATACTATCAACAATCACCAAATCCAAATCCAATACGATATACAACCATAACAACAATCAATTACCAACCATGCCATGTAAACAATACTGAGTAGGGAAACCCTACCTGGAATAGCAATCACACGAGACCGTCACAGCATCTAATCAGAACTTTTCCTATACGAATCCTCCTCCTATAGCACATAATCACATAATTATCATCTACTCGTCATTATACACCCAAATCCTCCAATTCTACCCAATTAGGGTTTTAAGCAAACTTATTAAATCATTATAAAAATTATACAAGAAGCTTACCCTTGACACGGCGATCACAACGGTATATCGAACAAGACAATCCGACGATCCTAGCCTAGGGATTTGCTAATAATGTGAGAGATGCGATCTACATAACTCTTCTCTTTTCTTCGAAAGGTTTAAGAAAATAAAAAAGTGATTAAGCAAAGTGAAGGAAACCCATTTATATTAATCTCGCATTATTAACAAAACCCGGCTAAACAACCCGTAATACGCACTTACTCGATCGAGTAAGTGAATTACTCGATCGAGTGTCCCTTACTAGATTGAGTGTCACACATATTCGATCGAGTACCCATCAGGTCAGCTACTATTTTGCGTAAAAAGATACTTACTGGACAGAGTAAGCCCCACTCGATAGAGTACCCATAGACATAGAAAACCCTAGTATTACACACCTATTTTCGGGGTGGCCTATATCGATCCATAAAATATTTCTGATCATATAGGGAGCAGGTTAAGTACAGGTTGAGTTGGTGTCACGTGGGAGACAGGACAAATTTTGGACTTGGAACCGAGTGTAATCTCATTAGAATAGTATAGTAGTCATAAGTTGTAACGTTTATTACTTTTACTCATTTATGGTTATGTAATCCAGTAAGTCCTTTAATTATGTTAATTGTTTCTTAATTGCAACTCCGATTTCACCGCCTTGGAAAACCAAGATGGTAACATCTCCCAATTACCTTGGTCGGGTAAGAAGGGGGTGTTACAGGTTCGTTCTTATTCTCTAATTACGACTCAACGATTGATTCAAAAAATGATTAGGATACGTACGAATATGGAAATACGAATTGCGACGATGAAATGTTCAAACCCGCGCTCTCCTTATTCTCATTTCACTCGATTCCAACGTGGGATTGTGTGTGTGTCTGTGTGTGTGTTTGTTTGTGTTTTTTAACTGACAAAAGGTTCTAAAGATATTGAGGGTTGGGTATATATAAATATTGGTTTGATATGGTTTACATAAGATAAAAAAGAAGTACCTCCGTCAGATCAGTCTATCAACATGCCTCACATGATCAATCGACCAAACTCAACTCCTCACGTGGTCGATAGACACACTTGCTTAGTCTATAGACAGTCAGTATAAATTTTATAGACCCGCTATTAGACAACACTCTATAATCATTAGGCGATGTACCAAACTCATACGTAGCAATCATAGTCCATACACATTATGAATTATGTAACTATACTATAAAAATATCTTGGTATTACAAGGGTTAATGGGGGATTCGGGGGAGTGATTAAAGGGTTGATCCATAATTCATGAGGTAATTTAGTTGATTAAATTGTTGTTGTAAGTTCTAGTTTTAGTGCACATGTTATGTATCATGAAATGCTTTATTGACAACCTAGAAAGATTCTCAACCTATTCAAAAAAACCCGTAAGATCGGAAGCCTCGAGGATTGTTAGACCATGCACTAAGCTAGTGGGAAGACCGGGTGTATGCGGAAGCTAACCCAACTCAACCTATGAGCCGCAGGACCAAAAGTTACGGCTCTTATATACCATGACCTTGACCAACCCAAACTCATATCCTTTTGGATTTATCATTTGATCGCCCCTATGAACCCATGACAACCTAGTGTTTTTATCATATTGACTTCATCCTTATTTACTTTACTTGCTCTTGTTTTCAATTGTTTACATTTTATTTCAATTGCTTTAGGTATAGTTGTTACACTCAACTCATACCAATCAATTTGTGACACCCTTGACACTATTACAAGTAACTAACTAAACTTTACAATTTATTTGCACTTAGATTTAACCGGCCTTTTGGGTTACACCCCTACATACTATTTGCCAAGTTGTTAGTCGAGTGATAAATATTGTTTGGTAGAATAACGACTGCTCTATCAAAATGGCGCCGTTGCCGGGGATGGCGTTATTTTGAGTTGAATTGCTTATGTTTTACTTTGTGCTTTTAGTAATAAATTTGTTTATTTTAAACTTAGGGAACCCCGTTCTTTAAAGTAGTGCCAATTCTTTTCTTTAGTGTTGTCTTTTGCATAAATAGAAGATCAAATCGTGGAAATCCATTACCAATTGATCCGAAAATTGACAGAACATTGAGAAATATTAGAAGAGGATTTAGAATCATTGAGAGAGGATCTATTTCAACCATGGAGGGATGAAGTTCATTTAGTGCTAGAGGCCTAGTTGACATTGGGATTGAATTTTGTAAATCCATTTGCAAGGAACCAAAAACCAATCCATAAGCTAACCCACAAAATCACCCACCAAATCAACCAACCATGTAAAAATTCTCATCACATACCGTACCTACCAAATATATTCTACCCAATGGTACTCCTACAACCACAAACCTAATGGGAAACATCATAGCAAACTCCGCTTTCATTCAATTGGTTGAAATAAGCCAATTCGGGGGGAGGCCAAATCAGGATCCACATCTTCACATGGAAACCTTTTATGATTATAGTGAAGCTATCTCTCAAATGGGTGTCACTCGAGATCAAATACGATGAGTAATCTTTCCAGTTTCATTGATAGGAGCCGCAAAGCAATGGCTTAAGAGCTTGGACAAAGCTACTTGATGGGTCGAGTCGTTGTACGCCCTCAAACAATTTTTATAATCTCCACAAACTACCCTTAGTAGAGAGGTTAATAAAGGTCGGATTCCAAGGGACGGGTATTGGATAAAATTATTGATTGCAAGTAATTATGCCTTAGAGTCACAATTTAGCTTGGATTGAGATAGTTGTCTAAACTACTAGGAAAGGTAAAAGTAAGCAAATAGAAAAGCAAAGCATGTGAAGTAAATGGTAATGTGAACATTTGATAAAAGGCACTAGGGTGTCATGGGTTCTTAAGGGAATCATCTTGAGATCACAAAAACAAGTTTCATATATGCAAGCAAATTATTGTTTTAGTGGAATCGAGTTAGTTTATATCTAACAATTCCTAGGAAGGTTTGGGTCTTAGAGCCGAGTCGGTCAAGACTTTACAACACCTTCAAGTCGACTTAATTTCTTCCTATTCAACTATATGCACGTTCTAACTAGCCTTGAGTTGGTTTATGTCTTACAAGTCTTGTTGAATGGAAAAGAGATTCATGCTAGGTTGTCAATCAAGCACTTCATCAAGCATAATATGTGCATAAGTTGAAACTACAACAAGCAAGCAATCATATGATTTTAATAAGTTAAGATTTACCCCATGATTAACACCCCTAATCCTCCATTAATCCTAGTTAGGAATTGTACCAAACTTATGATGAATAAATGGAAGGAAAGAATAATAGAAGAAAATTTGATTGATGAATGAAGAGTTGTCAATTCTTCAATATACTCCAAATAATCTTCCAATTAACCAACTAGATCTAAGAATTATTCAACAATAATTAAGGAAGGATTAATATGTAACTTAGCTAATTGATTTCTAATCTACTCCAAAGACTTGATACTAATCTCCTATTGCAAGGGAATATTTATACTAAGTACAAATATTAGGTTAACTAAGGGCTTAAATGACGATTAAGTCCCTAAGATGAAGATTAACGCCTTGCAAGTCCCTAAGGAGCCGCTCGACCTAACCCTGTTGGACGCCCATGCTGTAAGAGAATATGCCCGTCCTGCTTGTGGTACGCTCGGGCTGTGTCTTTGGGACGCCCGTCTTGAGCATCAGGACGCTTGGGCCTAGTTTGGAACGCCCGTCTCACAGGTCTATGTGGCTTCTTGTTCATTTTGCTGCTTCAAGATCCGTGGGCATCGTTGAGGAGCCTTGGGGGTCCGTCATCATTGCCCAAATACTTGTGTTAATTATCTAGGCCTTCAGTATCGGTCCCCTCTTTGATGCTGGGTCAATAAATGCGATCAATTTAGCTTCGTTTTTGCTCCATACACGCAAGGCTAGCGCTCCTTCCCTACCAAGGGCACAAAACCTCATAGAATATGTGAAGTAGGAAGCTTGAGATATAAACGATCCTAATACATGCAATAAAGCATAGGAACAAGGCTAGTTCGGGGTCTAAATGTGTGCAAATACCAGTCACATCAAATATACCCAAACCATACCTTCGCTCGTCCTGAGTAAAGAGGTGACTAAAACTATTACCTTTATTAATACTACTAGCCGACGTGAGATAATTAGCGGGTCTGACTCCGCCCCTTCAACTCACAACAAGACATTCATGAGATAAGATGCCATCTTGCAAGGCAAGGTGGGGCTTGCCAAAATGGCGATGCATCCTAATATTTAAGCACAAAAGATCAAGTAAAGTATGTATCTACAAAAAGAATAGCCACTTTCCTCATCTAAGTGGCGGAAATCACCTACAAGGGAAGCAATTCAAGGGCACACACTCCATCATTCATATTGGTTCTCCTAGCTACTAAGTCCAAGAGGATACCAAAAAGTCACCTCCAAGTTATGTTAAACTAGGATACCTTTATCCACAATCGCAAAATGCTTTTGTCAAGAGCCAAGTCCCTATGGTGTTAGAAACACTGTAGGATCGTGGAATTCCCCCTCTTGCCTAAACAAGAAGAAGGGTCATCCCCTCTCCACCATGGAACAAAAATAGGATCACCGATGGATAAAAAGGGTTTTAAAGTTCATGAGTTTCATTATGGTGGTTTGCTTTTTCGGTTTATAAACACCCCCCCCCCGGTTTTTGTAGCATTTGACGATTAAAGAACATTATGCCATTTTTTGATGCTTTGCATTCTCAAATTTTTGCATTTCTTTTAACATTTTTCAAAGTAACCCCATTTGTAGCAAGGGTACTTCTATAAAAGCATAGAAGTCTATTTTTGCTCCTCATTTCATTTGATGCAATTTTACAAACTCTTTTTGGCATTTGATAACTTGAACTCAATTTGACATTTTTGTGCCCATTCTCTTTTTGTTGACAAAAATATGAAGATAGAAGTGTAAGGACGGTTGCATGGCATTAAGGGTCACCTTGGAATAAATGGTAACGAAGGAGTTATCACATCACAAGGCACTCTTTACTAGGCCTTAGTCCATGGGTCAAAGGATACTAGTATGACACATCCTAGAGTATCTTGAGACTATTCTAGAAAACCAAGTCTCAAGGAGAAAGATTGTCTACAAGGGCCTTATATACACTTGTCTAGCTTCCCAAATAGTCATTTTCACAAAATTTTCTACTATGCAACTACATTCCATTATGCAACTATCATATATACAATCTAATGTATATTTTATAATCAACTAAGATGCCATATAAACTAGATGCAAACTCTTAACAACACATTGGTTTGTACCCCATCAATCAAAATATAGTCACATTGTCATTAAAATATAAAAGGAGGAAGGAGATTTGGAAAGATCATACCATGCGGTCTTCTATTTCCTTCATGCCTCGAATGTGGCGTAGGCGGCTCAATGTGATAAGAGTGATAAACAAACAAACAAATATATACAATTCTATACTACAAAGGAAAGAACATGTTTTTTAAATTTTTAAATTTTTTAAATTTTAATCCTTTTTGAAATAAAGGTTTGAGGTTAGATGTTAAATTGTTAAATGTTAGAATTCCTCATCCCCACACTTAGTATGGATATTGTCCTCAATGGACAAAACGATAAGAAATTGTGCACATGCAATGATATAAAATGCATGAATCTATATTAAATGCAAGCTATATGGATTATATTATAAAATGATGCAAGCTAAACTATTCTAAAAGATGCATGCTTTCTATTGTTGGGAGAGATAATTTGTATTAACTCGGGATGCTTGTGTCTAATCTTCCCCAAATAAGTTAAATTTATGGGGGAAGTTTGGCCACTAGGCCATGCATGCAATGCTATGCAAATTGTCATTTTGGATTTTTCCTACTGGGAACAGAAATTGTCATCATCTTGATGTGGAAAAAGTCCATTGGTGTTGCTAGGACACTTCACTAGGCAAAAAGCCGAAACAACAAAAATTATTCAAATAAAGTTATTTAAATAAATCAAATTTTAATAAAGAGATGAGAGAGGAAGAAAGAGCTCACATAAGCCATGATGGGTGCCTCTTGCCCGTTCCACCTAGCCAAAGAACTCTTTACCTATCGTCATCATCTCCTGCATCCTCATCACTTCAATTAGCTTTAGACTCATCACTTCATAGAAGTCCATGAATAAATCCCCTTCAGTATTCACCCCCACGGTGTCATTGTCACTCTCCCTTGCATCACCATTGGCACTTGCTCCACCATTCCCAAGGGCCGAATTTTGAAAGAGTATGTCGACTTGAGCCCATGAGGGAAGAAATCCTTCTTCATTCATGCGCCCCTTGGCGGGGCATTTGATGAAAACTAGGATATAGAGCATAGTAGGCATCCACCCTATCATCATATTATTGCCGATGAATATCTTATAGTAGACCCGTGGCAAAGTCATCCCTTGGAAGAATGAACGGGTTAGGGAGGTTGTAGGGTTGGTAAGGGAAAGGGTATGGAGGAATAGTGATCTTCTCCCCTTCATGCTGTTGATCATGCTCTTATTGTTGTTGAGTAGGGGGTGGGGCTTGGTTCTCTAGCCATGTGTTTCCGAGCACTAGGTAGGAAGGTAGTCGGGAATGAGGCCCTCTTCTCGGTGAAATTCTTGTCAAGCCTTTCATTGAAAGGGTTAAGGGGGCGCTTCCCTTTGTCAACCATTTTATTCTCCTTTCATATCCCTCATAGGCTATCCAATGGTGTTGTATGAAAAGAAGCCTTTCATTAAGCCTAGTGTTGCCCGAAAGATGCACATCCGAGTTATCATTGTTGATGTTTGGGTTAAACCACTTTGCAATTCTTGTTATCAAGCCTCTATTCAAAATATCCTTCATCCCATTGTCACATCCATTCCGAAACCGCACCCATCTTTCAAGTAGTACCAAAGGAGCATTGAAGTGGTAGCCACATTTACCTTCGATTTCTAAGTATGATTCCATGAAGGTAAGATCAAGCTCATTAACAACGGTCGGGTCACGTCGAGCAAGTAGGGTGCTCGTGATAAAGCAGTAAGTGAAACAAATGATGGGGTTTTGAATGTAGGAGGCCGAACAATCTTTAATCTTTGTCATATCACGGCCCGTTAGGGCTCTTAAAAGTGGTTCTACACTATAGTTTCTACAATTTGATGGTCGAGAGGTTGATACATCTAAGCCCAAAATTTCGGCAAACTCAACTAATGTCATCATTCTTATGACATTTTCTAACCGGAATTCTATGCATATGGGATTGTTAAGGGTGGACATGTTTAAGAAGCTTAGGAATTCAAGCACAAGTGATCTATATGTAAGCTCATGCATATGAAACATGGTAGAAAGTCCAAACATGTCGAACTGCTTCGGTTTGATGATAAATCCCTAGCTTTCTTAGCGTATCATGACAAACAAATTTAGTTGAGAGAATGTTCTTACCCAAAAGCTGGTGGAAGACGACTCTTTGTGCATCATTAAAAAATTTGATGTGGGGGAACCGATAAAGTCTTTAAAGATCAGTAATCTCTTCATTTTCCCTCCTTCTTATTTTAATATGTGATGTTGAAGAACTTCTAATTATCCTTGTTCTTCTTTGGTCCTTGGTCATGAACCTTCTTTGTTTATGATTGTGTGAGAGTAAAATCAAACCTTCTAAATTAGATTTCTTTGCTTTGTGGAAAACCATAGATTGGGTGAACTCACGTTTAGAGAGGTTTATTTATTTGTTTAGAGATGAGGTGTGGTGATTTTTTGTATTTATGAGGGTGATTTGGGTTTACAAAGTGAGAGAAGTTAATGTGGCTTGATATGTGTGGTGGAAATTAGGAAAAGAAATAATGGTTGTAGTCAATAGAAGAGTAGCACGGGAGGGAAATGCGCGGTTCATTGAAGGAGCCAGGCGTATCTTGCTCTAGAAAAAAATTGTATACGTAGAGGGAGACGCGCGACCTGAAGTCAGCCCGCCCGTGTCGAGCACTGGAACGCCTGAATTTCATGTCAGAATAAAAATTCCTCTTGACAAGCAGATAGGGACGCACGTCCCTATGGGTGGTACACCCGTCCTGAGTATTTAGGACGCCAATCCTGATGCTAGGACGCCCGATTTTGGTTTCAGCATAAAATCTTTCAATCTCTCTTGGCCCCAGCTCCCACTAGTCGACGCCAACTCATGAGGAACCTCAATTTAGCTCTTTTATAATTTCTTCCTCCTTTAATGAGTGACATAGGCTCTCTCTGAGCCTAGGCAAAAGCTTCCCGACACTTGAATCTCAAATCCTTCACACATCAAACTTGATTAGTAACCCTCCCTCATTTACTCTCATGTCAAAAATTGTACTTAAAACTAGGAATTAAAATGCAATGTAATGAAGTTAAGTGCAAGTAAGTAAGTTAGTATATTTACAAGTGGTGGTTTATGGAGGACTCCACCAAAATCTCCTCCATTTTAATGCTTGATCATGGCAGAAGAGGCTCAAGGCGGATGGCCTCAACTTCTCCTACAAAAGCCCCTTCATAAAAAGGATTGATACGTTAACGATGTACTTTAGAGGGATTCCCATCTTAGGATATTAGCTCAACGTCTCCATACTTTCCAACATTTGTGATCACAAAGGGACCCATCCATCGTTAATTCAACTTTCCGGAGAATAACCAATATCGAGAGTTGAATAGAAAAACTTTGTCTCCCTTGTGTATGGCCTTTTGCTTGATTCTCTTGTCATGAAGCAATTTGATTCGTTCTTTGTTGATCACTGCATTCCATATGAGTGAAGCCGAAACTCCTCTAGTTCTTCAATTTTCAAGATCCTCTTCTCTCCACTTAACTTGAGATCAAGATTAAGGGCTTTGATTGCCCAAAAGGCTTTGTATTCCAATTTAAGTGGCAAGTGACATGCCTTTCTATAGACTAACTTGTAAGGTGAAGCTCCTATGGGAGTCTTATAGGCCGTTCAATAAGCCCAAAGAGTGTCATCAAGCTTCATGCTCCAATCCTTACGAGTATTGTTAACAACTTTCTCAAGAATTTGCTTGATCTTTCTATTGAAAACTTCGACTTGACCGCTTGTTTGAGGATGGTATCCCAAGCCGGTTCTATGTTGAACATCATATTTTGTCAAGAGAGATGCAAGTTTCTTCTCATGGAATTGTGTTCCACCATCACTAATAATTGTCGTGGGATCTCCAAACCTTGGGAAGATCGCCTTATTTAAGAGCTTGGTCATCGTCTTTGCATCGTCGGCTGGAGTAGAAATTGCTTCTACCCACGTGGACACGTAATCAACGGCAACTAGAATGTACTTGTTGCCTTGGGACGATACAAAGGGACCTTGGTAGTCAATTCCCCAAACATCAAAGATTTCAACCTCCAAAATGTCTCGTTGTGGCATCTCATTCCTCCAAAATATGTTCCCGGTTCTTTGACAAGGATCACAATGAATGATGAACTCTCTAGCATCATGAAACATGGTGGGCTAATACAAGCCCGATTGTAGGACTTTGAAAACCATTCTTCCTGCTCCATGATGTCCTCCATATGGGGATGAGTGGCAACCTTTCAAAACTCCTTGAACTTCCAATTGTGGCGCACATTTGCGGTAAAGACCATCACCACATGCTTTGTAGATATTGGTATGATCCCAAGAGTACCTCTTCACTTCAAATAAGAATCTCTTTCGTTGATTGTAGTTCAAGTTTGGAGGAAGGACTCCTCCCACAATGTAGTTCGCAAAATAGGCAAACCATGGTGTTTTGTGTTGTTCAAGTCGTGTGTGGATAGCCATTAGAGCATTATCGGGAAAGGAATAATTGATTGGTGTATCTTCTTCATTGTTGTCAAACCGAATCCTTGACAAGTGATCCGCAACTACATTCTCGGCTCCTTTCTTGTCTCTTATCTATAAGTCAAATTCTTGCAGCAATAATATCCACCTCAACCAGCGTGGCTTTGATTCTTTCTTCACCAAGAGATGTCTAAGAGCGAGGTGGTCCGAGAACACTATCACCTTTGATCCAAGTAAGAAGGAGCGGAACTTGTCCATGGCATACACTATAGCAAGAAGTTCCTTTTCCGTGGTATCATAGTTGACTTGTATGGCGTCAATAGTCTCGCTAATATAGTATATTGCATGTAAAGCATTCCCAACCCGTTGACCAAGAACCGTGCCAATGGCATAGTTGCTTGCATCACACATTATCTCGAAAGGTAACTCCCAATTTGGCGGTTGAATAATCGGTACCGAAATTAGAGCCTCCTTGATCCTATCAAAAGCCTCAACACACCCATGAATAAATTAGAACGGGGAATCCTTACGCAAAAGTTGAGTGAGGGGTTTTACAATTTTGGAAAAATCTTTTATGATTTGTCGTCAAAACCCCACACGACCGAGAAAACTCCGCACCCGTTTGACATTCACGGGTGGCGGTAATTTTTCTATCACCTCAACTTTAGCTTTATCAACCTCGATGCCCTTTTCCAAAATCAAATGACCCAAGACAATGCCTTCATTGACCATGAAATGGCACTTTTCCCAATTCAAAACAAAGCTAACATCTTCACATTTTTGCAAGACAAGAGATAAATTATGCAAACATGACTCAAAATCTTTCCCATAAACACAAAAATCATCCATTAAAACTTCCATTATGGTTTCTAAATAGTCGGAAAAGACACTCATCATGCAACGTTAAAATGCAGTGGGAGCATTACATAGCCAAAGGGCATTCTCCTATAGGCAATGTACCATAAGAGCATGTTAAAGTGGTCTTGTGTTGGTCCTCCGGGTGTATCAGGTGTTGGAAGAATCCCGAATACCCGTTAAGGTAGCAAAAGAATTTGTTAGAGGCAAGCCTCTCAAGCATTTGATCAATGAATAGAAGCGGGAAATTATCCTTTGTTGTTGCGGAATTAATCTTACGATAATCAATACACATTCGCCAACCGGTGATCTTCCTTGTGGGTATTAGCTCGTTCTTGTTATTTTTCACCACCGTGGTACCTCCTTTCTTGGGTACCACTTGAACGGGGCTAACCCACAAGGAATCCAATATAGGGTAGACGATTCCTGCATCAAGTAAATTCATAACCTCTTATTTTACAATTTCCTGCATATGGGGATTTAATCTACTTTGTCCTTGAATGGTGGGTCTACGGTCTTCCTCTAGATGAATCCTATGCATGCAAAAGTCGGGGCTTATTCCCTTAAGGTCATGTAGACTATAACCTATAGCCATTTCATACTTGTTCTCTTAACACATCAAGCAAACATTCCAATTGACTATCATCAAGGTTTTCATTGACAATCACAGGTTTGGTTTTAGACTCATCAAGGTAAGCATACTTTAAATTAGGAGGAACAGGTTTTAAAGATGGCGTTTGTACCTCAACCTCTACCTTTGATGGTTAATTGGGAATACTTTCCACCTCCATTACACTTTCCTTCTCTATCGAACTTTCTACCCTCATTGCTTGTTCCACCTTGATGGGTTGTGATGATTCTTTGTGGATGCTATCTATCTTCATGGATTGCTCATAGGTGAGCTCTTTGTTGGCTAGAGCAGCCTCAAGGAGACCTACTTCCATTGCCCAATGTTTACCGTTGGCCTCACTTGCTTCCAAGGCCTCCGATGCTTCCAAAGGGTCTTTGATGAGAGTAGAACTTGCATGGTCCACTACACAACAATATATAAGGTCCATCTTGGAATGTAAACTAAGAGAAAAAGGTGAGAAGCACCTTGAGGAAATGTTTTTCCTCAAGGCAAAGAAAGACACAACTAAAAACAAAGATTGATAACAATTCAATTGAACACCGTCCTCGGCAACGGCGCCAATTTGATGGTCGTGTCATTGTACACCCTCAAACAATATTTATAATCTCCACAAATTACCCTTAGTAGAGTAGTAAGTAATGGTCGGATCCCAAGGGACGGGTATTGGATTAAGTTATCGATTGCAAGTAGTTATGCCTTAGAGTCACAATTTAGCTTGGATTAAGATGGTTGTCTAAACTACTAGGCAAGCTAAAAGTAAACAAATAGAAAAGCAAAGCACGTAAAGTTATTGGATATGTGAACAATTGATAAAAGGCACTAGGGTGTCATGAGTTCTTAAGGGAATCATGTTGAGATCACAAAAACAAGTTTCATAAATGCAAGCAAATTAATATTGTAGTGGAATCGAGTTAGTTTATATCTTACAATTTCTATGAAGGTTTGGTTCTCGGAGCCGAGTCGGTCAAGACTTTACAACACCTACAAGTTGACTTAATTTCTTCCTATTCAACTATATGTATGGTCTAACAAGCCTTGAGTTGGTTTATGTCTTACAAGTCTTGTTGAGTGGATATGAGATTCATGTTAGGTTGTCAATCAAGCATTTCATCAAGCATAATATGTGCATAAGTTGAAACTACAACAAGCAAGCAATCATATGAACTTATTAAGTTAAGATCTACCCAATGATTAACACCCCTAATCCCCCATTAACCCTAGTTAGGAGACTACTCACTCATGATCACGCAAAGCATGCTAACAAGGGTATAAATCATATTAACAAGTCTAAAAATGATGGATGAGTAAAGCAAAAAACAATAATTAAGGAACGGTAAAGGAATTGTACCAAACTTATGATAAACAAAGGGAAGAAAAGAATAATAGAAGAAAACTTGATTGATGAATGAAGAGTTGTCAATTCTTCAATATACCCCAAATAATCTTCCAATTACCCAACTAGATCTAAGAATTCTTCAACAATAATTCAGAAAGGATTAATATGTAATTAAGCTAATTGATTTCTAATCTACTCAAATGACTTGATTCTAATCTCCTATTACAAGGGAGTATTTATAATAAGTACAAATATTAGGTTAACTAACGGCTTAAATGACAATTAAGTCCCTAAGATGAAGATTAATGCCTTGCAAGTCCCTAAGGAGCCGCTCGACCTAACCCTGTTGGACGCCCATGCTGTAAGAGAATTCGCCCGTCCTGCTTGTGGGACGCTCGGGCTGTGTCTTTGGGACGCCCGTCTTGAGCATCAAGACGCTCAGGATGAGCTTGGGATACTCCTCTCACAGGTCAGTATGGCTTCTTCTTCATTTTGCTGCTTCAAGATCCGTGGAGATCGTTGAGGAGCCTTGGGGGGTCCTTCATCATTGCCTAAATACTTGTGTTATTGATCTAGGCCTTTAGTATCGGTCTCCTCTTTGATGCTGGGTTGCTAAATGCGATCAATTTAGCACCGTTTTTTGTCTATACACGCAAGACTATTGCTCCTTCCCTACCAAAGGCACAACACCTCATAGAATATGCAATGTAGGAAGCTTAAGATAGAAAAGACCCTAAGACTTGCATGAAAGCATAGGAACCAGGATAGTTCGGGAACTAAATGTATGCAAATACGAGTCACATCACTACTCTTGGCTCCGATTTATGAAAAAAACTAGCGTTAGCTTTCTACAAGAAGTTCTACCCACCGGAGAAGACTAACATGCTTAGAGCTCAAATTACGGGATTTAAGCAAAGAGATGAAGAATCGCTATATGAAGCTTCAGAGCGTTTCCAGGCCATTTGTACGTCTTGTCCTCATCATGGACATAATAAATGGTTTCTAGTCCAACAATTTTGGAATGGACTATATGAAGATTCAAGAAATTTTTTGAAAATGGGTTCAAATGGTATGTTCACCGAAGTTGATGACAACCAAAATTGGGCAAAAATGGAAAAGATGGCTACTCATAGCTCACAATATGGTAGACCTTGAAAATCTAGTAGAGGAGGCCGACATGAGGTCGATTTCGTGACACAACCTAGTGCCGACTTTGGTGTTCAATTAAGCTCTCACATGCATACCATGAACTTGAAGTTCCAGGAAGCCATATAGGAAGTGAAGAAGGCTTCAACTCCAACAAAGCAACAAATGGTTCATCAAGTGAATACCATGGCTAGGACACCATCTATTCGAAGTGGAATTGGTGAAAGTTGTGATCCTTTGGGACATGATCAACAAGAATTTAGAGGGGCAAATGAACAAGTGAATGCTTTTCAAGCATATAAGAATGGTACCCCATACTCAAACTTTTACAATGAAAACACCAAGTACCACCCAAACATATCATACAAGTCCAAATGTTCAAAACCCACAACCAACATACATCCCACCTCCATTTAGAAATCCTATACAACGACCTTTCTATAACAAAAACAAACGATTCCAAAATCAACCATCATACAACTAATCCTCATACAACCAACGCAATAACCTAACCCTTGATGTTCAAAAAGCGGTTCTCCAAATGCAAAGGAACGAACAAGAATTCTTTGCTCAAATGCAAAAAGATAGCCAATCAAAAGATATCACCATTAACAATATCCTTGCAAGCAACAAGATTACACTCGGCCCAATTCACCTTCCCGACTCATCCATTATTTTATTCTTATTATTATTATTATTCCGTCTTACTCACAATTATTATATATAAAACCTTTTAATTAATTACTCAAATTACGTAAATTATCTTTATAAATGCTATAAAATTACGGTGTTATATAGTCTTCCCCCCTTAAAATGAATTTCGTCCCGAAGTTCACTTAGGAATACTACAAAAGCCTCAACAAATACCAATACAATTGAGCATCATTCAACTTATCACCACTTAAACACAATCAACCGTTCATTATTATCCAGCCATATCAGACTTCGTCAAAATGTATTACAGAATAACTCAAAACACATAATGTATCACAAAATAAACTCAAAACATGAGATGTCACATTCCACCCTCCGAAAAATAAGCTTCGTCCTGAAGTTTCGGAACTAATACTTTATTGAAACTGCTAATAACTTAAATACTTATAAATGAAAAAACTCCCAATCCACCTAACGAATACGAATTACCCTTCTCCCCCACAAACATTACATAAGCATACCATTAGAACTCATAAACAAGGTCAAAAAAATGTCAAAACAATTTTTTTTAGACATTTATCGTGAAACTTGCATTTACAAAAGTTATAAATCATGCTGTAATTTCCAAATATCAGGAATAAATAACCGTTCAAGTAAATCTTGAGTTTTTATACTTTTTAGAAAATACTAAGAGTTAACTATACATGAGGAAAAGAATGAGGTTCAAACCTTGGAAATTCGATTTTAAAAGGTTTTTACAACTCAATTGGTCAAAACAGAAAATTAACTGCAATTTGTCAGAGAGTTGGGTCAATTTGCAAAAATCACCATTAATTAACGACACATCAAGAATTAACGTGGCTTATCAATTTGAAAATATATGTGAGTCTTTTAAACAGTGGAGTTGGAATTATGCAAGAATTATAGGTAAGTTTTAAATGGAAAATTTTATAAAAGCGTAGGTCGAAAACATGAATGCACATGAACTTTCTGACCACTGTTCACTAAAACATTTATTTCTCCTAAACCGTAACTCATCTACACATGAAACTAATGGCAAACGAAAGCTAACTCACAGGGCTATCACTCATAAAATTTCCGTCCATATATGACCTACTAGTAATATATGGAAACTAAAACAACCAGGGGTAAAGTTCTGAGAAATCGAGTTTCCAGCACTAGTATACCTTCCACTAAGTCATATGCCTCACAATCAACTACACATGCTAAACTATCAATTCTTGACATTGCACTCTACGCATCTCTATTGCTAAACAGTAATAATCATGGTTGAGGGATCACATAAACGCATTTCACTAGACATGATACTATCATTAGCATACAGCATCCAACCATGCAAACGTCAACGATCCACAGATAATTCCATGTTGATGATCATAACAACTTAATATCTTATCCAGTAACCATTTCTCATTTTCCATCCATAAACAATACCAATAAACAATTTCACATTCCATCACAAATCTCATTTGGCCAAGCCATCTATCATACAAAATACTAACCATTATCCACCCTGCCACAAGATTAGTAAATCTATATTCATGCATTCATCAACCTCCCATAAATCCGAAAATTCCTCCTTCAAACTACCCCACGCTCTCAAATTTGACTCAGGGTACCCGGTTTAAAACTCAGAAGGCCAAAGAGTACGAATTAAGGCTAGCTTCTTAACCGCACTAAGAGGGGCTCCTAAAAGTTTCTACCCGGAGTTCATTTTATTAGACACATCCTATGTTCATTAGTTTAGGCTCGAGGATCGTTTTGCTCTGATACCACTTTGTAACACCCCCATTTATTTAGGAGCCTTTAGCAAGACATTCCCAAATAAATAGGACTGTTACCATCTTGGTTTCCTGAGTTAGTGAATAACAAAGTACAACAAACCAAAGTACTTTAAATAAAATTTAGCAATTACATGTTTATTACAACTTAAGCAACTAAAACTTAATATAAAATTTAATACATCTCGCTGCGGAAATAAATAAAGTGGTTAATAACTATATGATCTACACTTTTAGGTAGACTGGCCGAATTCTTACGCATGCCTATAAGCTCCCAAGTCAGCAAATCTTAAATACCTGTCAAAACTGTTCCCCGGTTATGGTTCATCATAGATTTTCACGAATACACTGTCAACCATGAGGTTGAGTAGGATAACAATCTTAAGACGAATAATAAAAATGATATAAAGATTCAAACACAAATGCCCATCAACCTGTTCTCTTAATTTAACCTTCAACCTCCCGTTGAGTCACACATCAGCCCTCAACCTCCAGTTGACTAGACATACAAGAGACAGGTCTGCAAAACTACCATGAAGGTATTAAACGGTGTCTGCCAGTAAGTTTATAATATATCACCCGAAGGCACTTACCATGATGTCTACCTCAGCCAGTAAGTTTATATCACATCACCCGAAAGCTCTTACCATGATGTCTGCGAGTGTAAACCTGATATCCAACCCATTATCAAACCAACCATAGCAACAACAACGGCTACATACCACACTATCTCAAAGATAACTCAACCCAGCGCTTCCAATCACAATATGCCTTTCATACGATAATCCAATCACAGTCAACACAATTCAATTGTCACAGTATCCTAATAAATAACACATACGCAAATAAGATAGTACAGTAGAATCGTTATCCTACCTGTCAAACAAATGCTCCAATAAATGCAATCCGAATAAATAGAAATCCAATTAACAAAGCTTCTCACAACTCCATCACCTAAACAAATAATAATTATAATTACTAATTACATCATGTATTAATTATAAATTAATTAATTATTGTTATTAATTAGAATTCACGCGAAAATACTAAATTAATCTCGTCTTTAAAAATAACCCGAGTTAACCTATCAATTAATCCAATTACTGAATAAATTATATTAACTTTATATAAACATACGTGATTCAATTAAATAAAAACCCGTCTCAAACCATCCTAAACAAGTCCCAAGAACGATGGTCAAATCCCATCTTAACCCTTAGTCAACCCCGCACAATAGACATTGACCACAACAATATACACGACATAATCAATCAAAACACCACTCGTGTACCCACCATATGGTCTAATAGCTACCACCTCCCTTCCACCCACGACCACCACCTGACACCGCCTGTCAGCCACCCCCACGTCAGCCCAACAACACCACACACAATCTCCCCACCTTACCCTAACACCTACGACCAACAATAGCCAATAACAAGCAACACACAGCGACATATAACAACACAAACATCCTGCGACCACAGTACACCACCTCCCACCACCCTCGATAACCTACCATGGTTAACTCACCGCTAGGAACACGGCCAACCCTCGCCCAGTCATGACCCCCTCGACAATGTCCCAGAATCCCCTATTTATACATGGTGTAACTAACCTATAAGCACAACAAATCCTTCGAATTCCGGCGAGACACTACACCAACCACCACATGTAACCACCCCTGACCTCCCACTAGGGTCGACCGACCACCACAAGCCCAACCACCCAAGGTCTGAGTTCAAACGAGTCACAATAATGGTATAAATACGGGTTTAACGTGTCCCAAACACGCACGAAAACCCAGTAATGACTCCACCCGTGACGGTCAACTGGAGGTCTGGCCAACCCCCTGGTGCCCCAGGGTCAATGTCACGGTCACGGCTAAGCTTATAGTGGTCTACAATGCGAGTTATTTTAATTATAAAATTAATACATTATAATATAAGACGGTCTTACCTTGAGACGATAATATACGCTGAATTCTTCCCTTTTCTCCCTTCTAAATCTCCCCCCCCTCTCTCTCTCTCTCTCTTTATTGTGAGATTATAAATTTTATGAGTGAATAAGGTGTCTAATTAGGTCATGTCTTCTATTTATAGTGATAAGGTAGGTCATATAGAAAGATATTTGGAAACTAATATATTATATATATTATTATTATTATATTATTAACTCTTACTTGGCCTTACACGATTACACTCGGCCCAATTCCATTATTTTATTATTATTATTCCGTCTTACTCACAATTATTATATATAAAATCTTTTAATTAATTAAGTAAATTACTTAAATTATCTTTATAAAATGACGGGATATTACATTACCTCCTCAAGGTAATCCAACCACAAGAAATTAAACGGCTCAAGCTATCTACTTAAGAAGTGGTACTCAATATGAGAGTCCTGTGAAGCCAAGTGAAGAGATTATTGTTGAGGTGAGGAGCAAGATAGATGACAAAGGTTTGGAGAAAAATGGGTAATTCAAGGAAAAATGGTGAGAAGGTGGTGGATGTAAGCAATAATGAAAGTGAGTCAAAGAAGAAGAAGAAGAAGAAGAAGAAGAAGAAGAAGAAGAAGAAGAAGAAGAAGAAGAAGAAAGAAGGAGAAGAGAGAAAGAAGAAGATTGATGAGGAGCCTATTGTCATTAGGGTATCATTTCCATGTAGGCAAATGAAGCCTAAAATGGAAAAGCAACTTTGGAAATTTATGAAAATCGTGAAGAATTTAGAAGTCTAAATTCCTTTCACCGAGTTGATTACCCATGTCTCAGCTTATGCAAAGTATATGAAGGATATCCTCACAACGAAGAAGTCCATTGGTCAAACGGAAACAATTTCTTTTGTTGATGCTTCTAGTGTTATACTACAAGGTACTTCACTACCAAAGCTACAAGATCCTGGAGGTTTCTCTATCCCTTGCACAATTGGAGATACAAGATTTGAAAGGGCACTATCTGACCTTAGATCAAGTGTAAGCATGACGCCATACTCTGTTTGTGCAAAGCTAAGGATGGGAGAGTAAAAGTGCACAAGCATGACGCTTCAAATGAAGGATCGCTCTACAAAGAAGCCCATGCGAGTTTAGAAGGATTTACCTGTTATAGTGGGAAAGTTCTTCATTCCCGTTGACTATCGTAGACATGGCGGAAGATGCTCATATCCCAATCATCTTGGGAAGACCATTATTCCACACCGCCTGAGCCGTAATATATGTGAAGAGCGGAATGCTCACCTTTGAAGTAGGCGATGAAAGTATAACCTTCAATCTTATCAATCTGATGAAAGCCCCCAATCTCAAGGAACCATGCTTCATGGTGAACTATGCTTCTAATGATAAGAATAATAAAGTAGAGATTCCTCCTTGTCCACATCCAAGAGAAAAACCCCCTATTGATAAAGGCAAGGTAAAGGCTCCAACTTGGAAGCAAGAGGTTGATGAAGGCTTAAATGAAGCTATGAAAGAAGTAATTTTTGATAAGATCAAGAACAAGATTGCAACCTTGGATGCTCCGGGTTGTAAGGAAAAGAAAAAGGACCTTGAAGGCTTAAATGAAGCTATGAAAGAAGTGGTGGCTATTGCTAACAATGGAATTGGAGAAATGAATGGCGAAACCAAGATGTTAATGGTCTTTGGCATGACGAGTTTGAGCGGATATTCAATACCTATGTTGAAAATGCAATGTTCGTCGATTATGACTACCCAAGTATTCTTGGAATTTATTCAACAAATGTGAAAAAGCTTTTGCTTACTTCCACGGGACGTTGCGTAACATCAGCAACGTCCTAGATTTGCCCCCTTGACAAAACATAACAAGGAGATGAGTTTGGTGGAGTCCTCCCTAAACTCCCAATTGTACATATTGTAACCCTCTAATTTTGCATTTCATTAAGTGTTGTTTCATTGCATTTAATATATTTGTCTGATTAGTGATACTTTACATGAGAGAAGGTAATGGAGGGTTTTCTAATTGTGTTTAACGTGTGTATGAGTAGACATAAAGTGTGGTAATGCTCAATCAATTTGATTACCATTTCCCCACACTAAATGAAGAAAATCAAGCATTGAAAAGGAGATCCGATCCTCTAAAAGGCAAGTAGCGCTGGTTATATGTTGACAACAAGCAAGTTCAAGTGCTCCCCATAAACCCGCCCAAGCTGAGGAGCAGGACGGACGAGCTGAGCTGAACCTGTCCGAGCAGGGAGACAACCTGGGCGAGCAGAGAGTCAACCCGGGTGGGCTCCAAAGGCAAAATCAAGATCTGCCCAGAAACTCGCCCGAGCCAAGGTGCAATCCGGCGAGCTCCTCAATCCCCATGAGCTTAAACACGGGATTTCCTCTTCTCTAATTCATTTCTTCCCTAATTTCAAAACATAATACCTTCCTCTCAAACAAAAACACCTATCTCCCATAACACAAATCACTCAATACTCAATTAAATCACCCCAAATTTGTTTCTAATTCATCTTTGACACATTTAATCAAATCCAATATAACTTTTTAGCTTTCAAACTACTCAAATCACTCAAAAACTGACTCACCCAAACCTAGGATTTGAGAAATTCGAATTGGGAAAATATCCAATTTGGTTTGATTGTTATCTTAAATTGGTGATTGAAGAAGACTTGTCAAGTATATTCAAGGCTAACTGATACTATATTGTCAAAGTTTGAAAAAATTCAATGCATTTTCTTTGGGATGGCTTGGACAAAGGGAAAAACCAAGGCACCAAGTGGGTGCACTCTCACAAAAAGGCAAAGAACATTGCCATGCAAGACAATTGTGGTATCAATTATGGTGGAGAGGCAACGCTCCCCACATTCCAACAATCGAGCCAGTTGAAGGATTTCCAGAGGTAATCTTAACTGATGAAGAACATAAGTAATCCTTTCCTTCTCTATCAACTAATAATGTTTTAGCTACCATATTCATATGCCATGATACATTTGACAAAGTTGGTATCTTGAAAGATACACGATCCTTTTTCGAGTCTATGAGTCTAGGCACATTTTTCGACATGCATAAAAAGACCTATAAGGCCTTGACTTTTGAATTCGTTAGTTAAATGAATATGGTTCGATAAGAGGATCGAAAATTCTTGGAATTCCATCTTGCCAGCATGTGGACATGGGCCACCTACACGCCAATCCAACCTGTGGACGAATAGCGGTCTTGAAGCCAAATTTGGAGGCGTAGAAATGCTTTGACAGTATCGCTTTAGATAGGTTGGTTTTGTCTCTCGATGAAGGTCTCGAAACGATCTTAGAGATGTTCGGAGTCAGCACCAAGCAATTATGGGATGCTTGGAAACCGTTCGAATCTACTTTATACCTCAATCAATAAAGCCAAAAAGCGGTGCTTGACATAGGTACTAAAGATAAGGACTTGTCCCTCTTTAGCATCCTATCGCTAGAATGACTCTCGTTGCCATGGATAAGGTCATCCACTATCCAAAGCTTATGAGTAAGGGGTGAGGTTACGTATTAGGAAGCTCTTTAATCGAACACCCAATCCCGCCGGCGTTAGCGGCTTCTACTTATCGATCGTGCTTGCTAAGTGCAAAAGTTGATAAAACGGTAAATGCATGAATGCGCATCCAAAAGCTTAACCTCACATATGATACTTTGCTAAGTCGATTTGTTTATCCAAATATCAAGTAATTGATGTCGAGTATGATTTAGATTGATTTACATGCCAAAACGGAAACTAAACAACCATTTACCAAGTTCAGATATTCAATTTCTAGGTTGGAAATACAATGTCCTTCAATTATGACTACCCAAGTATTCTTAGGATTTATTCAACAAATGTGAAAAAGCATTCTCTTACACCATCGTGACGTTGCGCAACATCAACAACGTCCAAGATTCGCCCCCTTCACAAAATATAACAAGGAGATGAGTTTGGTGGAGTCCTCCCTAAACTACCAATTGTACATATTCTAACCCTTTAACTTTGCATTTCATTAAGTGTTATTTCATTGCATTTAATTTATTTGCATGATTAGTTATACTTTACATGAGAGAAGGTAATGGAGGGTTTTCTAATTGTGTTTGACGTGAGTAGAAGGAGTAGAAATGAACTGTGGTAATGCTCAATACATTTGATTATCATCGCCCTACACTAAATGAAAAAAAATCAAGCATTGGAAAGGAGATCCGACCCTCTAAACGGCAAGTAGCGCGGGTTATATGTTGACAACAAGCAAATTCAAGTGTTGCCCATAAACCCGCCCGAGCTGAGGAGTAGGACGGACGAGCTGAGCTGAACCCGTCAGAGCAGGGAGACAACCTGGGCGAGCAGAGAGTCAAACCAGGCGGGCTCCAAAGGCAAAATCAAGATCTGCCTAGAAACATGCCCAAGCCAAGGTGCAATCCAAGCGAGCTCCTCAATCCCCACGAGCTTAAACACGGGATTTACTCTTCTCCAATTCATTTCTTCTCCAATTTTAACACATATTACCTCCCTCTCAAATAAAAACACCCATCTCCCATATCACAAATCACTCAATATTAAATCAAATCACCCCAAATTTGTTTCTAATTCATCTTTGACACATTTAATCAACTCCAACATCCCTTTTTATCTTACAAACTACTCAAATCACTCAAAAACTGACTCACCCAAACCTAGGATTTAAGAAATTCGAATTGGGCAAATATCCAATTTGGTTTTGTTATTATCTTGAATTGGTGATTGAAGAAGTCTTCTCAAGCATATTGAAGACTGACTGATACTATTTTGTCAAAGTTTGAAGAAATTCAAGGCATTTTCTTTGGGATGGCTAGGACAAAGGGAAACACCAAGGCACCAAGTGGGTCCACTCTCACAAAAAGGCAAAGAACATTCCCATGCAAGGCAATTATGGTATCAACTATGGTGGAGAGGCAACGCTCCCCACATTCAACAATCGAGCCACTTGAAGGATTTCCAGAGGTAATCTTTATTTATGAAGAATATAAGTAATCATTTCCTTCTCTATTAACTAAGAATGTTTTAGCTACCAAATTCCTATGCCATGATACATTAGACAAACATGGTATCTTGAAAGATACACGATCCTTCGTTGAGTCTAGGCACATTTTTCGTCATGCATGAAGAGACCTATAAAGCCTTTACTTTTGAATTCGTTAGTTAAATGAATATAGTTCGACAAGAGGATCAAAAATTCTTGCAATTTCATTTTGCCAACATGTGGACATGGCCTACCTACACGCCAATCCAACCTGTGGACGTATAACGGTCTTGAAGCCAAATTTGGGAACGTAGAAATGCTTTGACAGGATCCCTTTAGATACATCGGTTTTGTCTAGTTGAAGGTCTCAAAACCATCCTAGAGTTGTTCGCAGTCGCCACCAAGCAATTATGGGATTCATGCAAACCGTTCCAATCCACTTTATACCTCGGTGAATAAAGCCAAAAAGTGGTGCTTGATATAGGTACTAAAGATAAGGACTTGTCCCCCCTTTAGCATCTTATCACTAGAATGACTCTCGTTGACATGGATAAGGTCATCCACAATCTAAAGGTTTTGAGTAAGGGGTAAGGGTACGTATTGGGAAGCTCTTTAATCGAACACCCAATCTCGCCCGCGTTAGCTGCCTCTACTGATCGATCGTGCTTTCTAAGTGCAAAAGTTGATAAAACGGTAAATGCATGAATGCACATCCAAAAGTTTAACCTAACATATGAAAGTTTAGTAAGTCGGTTTGTTTATCCAAATATCAAGTAATTGATGTCGAGTTGGAATTAGATTGATTTACATGCCAAAACGGAAACTAAACATCCATTTACCAAGTTCGGATATTCAATTTTTATGTTGGAAATACAATCTCCTTCGATTATTACTACCCAAGTATTCTTGGGATTTATTCAACAAATGTGAAAAAGATTTCGCTTACTCCCACGGGACATTGTCCAACATCAACAACGACCTAGATTTGCCCCCTTGACAAAACTTAACAAGGAGAGGAGTTTGGTGGAGTCCTCCCTAAACTACCAATTTTACATATAATAACCCTTTAACTTTGCATTTTATTAAGTGTTGTTTCATTGCATTTAATTTATTTGCATGATTAGTGATACTTTATATGAGAGAAGGTAATGGAGGGTTTGCTAATTGTGTTTGACGTGTGTAGATGGAGTTGAAATGAAGTGTGGTAATGCTCAATTAATTTTATTATCATTGCCCCACACTAAATGAAAAAAATCAAGCATTGGAAAGGAGATCCGACCCTTTAAAAGACCCTCCAAAGGGCAAGTAGCGCGGGTTATATGTTGACGACAAGCAAATTCAAGTGTTGCCCAGAAACGCGCCCGAGCTGAGGAGCAGGACGGACGAGCTGAGCTGAACCCGTCCGGGCAGGGAGACAACCTGGGCGAGCAGAGAGTCAACCCGGGCGGGATCGAAAGGCAAAATCAAGATCTGCCCAGAAACTTGCCTGAGTCAAGGTGCAATCCGGGCGAGCTCCTCAATCCCCACGAGCTTAAACACGGGATTTCCTCTTCTCCAATTTATTTCTTCCCCAATTTCAATAAATATTACCTCCCTCTCAAACAAAAACACCCATCTCCCATAACACAGATCACTCAATACTCAATCATATCACCCCAAATTTGTTTCTAATTCATCTTTGACACGTTTAATCAACTCCAATATCAATTTTAGCCTTCAAACTACTCAAATCACCCAAAACCTGACTCACCCAAACCTAGCATTTGAGAAATTCGAATTGGGCAAATATCCAATTTGGTTTTATTATTTTCTTGAATTGGTGATTAAAGAATACTTGACAAACATATTCAAGACTAATCGATATTATATTGTCAAAGTTTGAAGAAATTCAAGGCATTTTATTTGGGATGGCTAGGACAAAAGGAAACACCAAGGCACCAAGTGGGTCCACTCCCACAAAAAGGCATAGAACATTGGCATGCAAGGCAATTGTGGTATCAACTATGGTGGAGAGGCAACTCTCCCCACATTCCAACAATCGAGCCACTTGAAGGATTTCCAGAGGTAATCTTTATTGATGAAGAAAATAAGTAATCATTTCCTTCTCTATTAACTAAGAATGTTTTAGCTACCAAATTCCTATGCCATGATACATTAGACAAACTTGGTATCTTGAAAGATACACGATTCTTGTTCGAGTCTATGACCCTAGGCACATTTTTCGACATGGATGAAGAGACCTATAAGGCCTTGACTTTTGACTTCATTAGTTAAATGAAGATAGTTCAACAAGAGGATCGAAATTCTTGGAATTTCGTCTTGCCAACATCTGGACATGGACCACCTACACGCCAATCCAATCTGTGGACGTATATCAGTCTTGAAGCCATGTTTGGAGGTGTAGAAACGCTTCGACGAGATCGCTTAAAATAAGTCGGTTTCGTGTCGGTGAAGGTCTCAAAACGATGCTAGAGATGTTCGGAGTCGCTACCAAGAAATTATGGGATGCTTGGAAACCGTTCGAATCCACTTTATACCTCGGTCAATAAAGCCAAAAAGTGGTGCTTGACATAGGTACTAAAGATAAGGACTTGTCCCCCTTTAGCATCCTATCGCTAGAATGACTCTCTTTAACATAGATAAGGTCGTCCACTATCTAAAGGTCCTGAGTAAGGTGTGAGGGTACGTATTAAAAAGCTCCTTTATCGAACACCCAATCCCGCCCGCATTAGCGGCCTCTACTGATCGATCGTGCTTGCTAAGTGCAAAAGTTGATAAAACGGTAAATGCATGAATGCGCATCCAATAGTTTAACCTAACATCTGAAAGTTTTCTAAGTCGGTTTGTTTATTCAAATATTAAGTAATCACTAGTAGAAAAAACCCTTATAGTGGCGGTCATAAATGACCTTTATGTGGCGGTTTTTTCAGATTTTGAGTGCGTCGTATATCACGGGGTTGTTTACACTTTGCAACGGTTGTACAACCGCCACTATAGCTTTTCTACAGTGGCAGTTTTGTTTTAAAACCGCCATTATAGGTTACTATAAAACGACGGTTGTTAGACAAAAATCGCCATTATAACTCATATATAGTGGTGGTTATTGTTTGAAAACCGCCACCATAGGTATATCAATAATATCATTACACCACTATATGTTCTTTATAACGACGGTTCTTGTTCGTACAGAACCGCCACTAAAGGTAATTATAACGTCGGTTGTTTGGTGAAGAACCGCCACAATAAATAGTTATTTAAAAAAAAATACATATATATTTGCTGCCAAAATTTTGGTACTAATATCTTAGAGATTTGACAATCCAAATAGCAAAATAAACAAACAATACATACAAGATAATGACAACCAACAAACTTGTGTATCATCCGACCTAAACAAACAATACATACAAGAGAATGACAACCAACAAACAATACATACAAGAGAATCACATACACGTCTTAGTTTATAAACTTATTAACATTACAATTCCCTAAACTTTTGATAGCTCACACCTCTTTAGCATCTTTCATCTCGTCAACGTTGAATCTCCAAAAATAAATTTAGCAAACCAATAGCAAGAAAAACAACCTCGGCATTATTAAAACCTGTATTATTAAAATCAACATAAGACATTATAAATAGTGAATTATTAATCCACCTTATAATTAGCATTAAATCAAATGCACAATGGCTACATAAAAGACACATAACTAATATAAGAAAATAAAACTTATTAAATAGAATGCATTTACAGAATCAACCAATTGGTACCATAGAAACACTTGCAACAAAGATACATGAAAGTTACAGCAAAACAGTGGTGAGACAATTGGGAGGCTTCCTTTTGGGTTGCAATTTCCTGGATTTATAAGAAATATATAGTGAAATAAAGATAGTTAAGGATCATCCGTATGCACACAAAGTCACAACCGAACCTTCTCGGAGCACGAAACAAATGAAAACCCTGCACAAGTATAAGCATCATGGCCCCTTGTGTCACAGGGTTTCAGTAGCTTTTGTCAGTATACAGGCTCCATAACTTGTAATTTGTTAACAATAAAAAGTAGTATTCCAGATGTTGTGTATAACAAAGTTTGCGATGAGTTTCAAATATAAAATCAGAGGCTTGTATGCAATCACGGAGAAGCTAACAGAAATATAGCATTGCATTCAACAACACTAATAGCATTCAGGCCCAAAATTTTGTTCAAAACATGCCACAAAGGTAAGCTACTCTACAATTCTACATGCAAGACACTACAATTCTCATTTTAAGTTACATTACACCCCTTCATAACAGAAAATTGAGCAGGCAGGTCATCTTAAATTGAGCTATCTTTTTTTGCCTCTACTTTAGATTCACAAGAGCAAAAGGAATTGCTGAAGGTAATAATATGATAAATGTTAACTTTGGAAAGACACGTAATAATACGACGTCCAAAATTGCATCAGCTGAATGTTACCTGATAACATAGTAAGACTCATAGTCCAAAAAATATTAAAAACATAATTGATGCTAGATTTAAAAGAGCAGGTAATGAACTCACATTGATGCCATTTAGGTAACTCTCCTTCTCCACCCTTGCAATCTGAAAATTTCAAAACCAACCGCTGAAACTTGAAAGCTTGATGAAATGTAGAATGGATAATTAAGTTTAAAATAAAGAGGGAAGCTCATTTAGTCACCCGGCCGGTTCACTTGTATTCACTATATTTCCCTTTTACAGATGCAAAAGTTAGAATGACAAAAAAAAAGGAGAAGGTAATCCTACTATTGATAAAATAGTTTTCTTTCCTTTAACACGATATAACTTTAAACTCATGAAACATCAATACATAGACATCCAAATAGCAAAAACAAAAGGAGAAAGTCATTACACACTTTTGTCTAATATATCCTAGTTCAGGACAGGATAAATATCAATGTGTGCTCTCTCAATTTCCCCTACACAATAGATACACTCATATTACTTGTACATATAGTGAAACCACCACATACCATTCTTTTAAGGCGATACTAGTTGAACATAGAAAAATAGGTCACTAAACTGGTTATGCTTCTTTTTATAATGAAATAAAAGTCACTCAATTAATCTCTCAACACAATTTTCACCGTAGGTCATCGAAAATTTGTGTGTTGAACATACAATGGTAAGGTTGTGTAAATTTGAACCCCCGTACCTCACCATTTGAGGAGACCTTGAAGCCCTTGGTAATGTTGTTTTTGATGTAGTAGTTGACCAAAGTAAAGCATATAAAGACGAGTTCTAAATTTATACAAGCAAATAATAACACATCATCTTACTGTACATCAGTAGGAACTACATTGACGTTGACTAAGAAGATCACCAATAACATAAATTATAGGCAGAGAGGAGGTTATTCCACTCAACTTGAAGCACTAAGGTATTATCATCGGAAATACACTTACAATATCGGACATGTTATAACAAATCGTTATCACGACCTATGGTTAGTGGCACAATGGGTAGCAGTGAAAAATTTTTTATTAAAATTTGACACCTATTTTAGAAGTACAGTTGCAATGCCGGACAGGTTACAACATATGTAGCAGCACACATGAATATAAAACTAACCTTAATTTTAAAATTATAAAACCTTAATACCATTAAAAAATGAATCTAGAATATAATTGAACTGTTGAAGGACTTGAATTAAGTGAAAAAAAAAAACCAGTATACTTGGTGTTAAAGTAGGAGTCATGCAAGGCTAGGGCAGAGTCGTGACGGTGTGATAACATCGGAATCAAGTCCACAAATGACAACACCTGTAAATTACAAAGATCAATCGAAAACTAAAAAAATATTAACATACCATAATTTAGATTAAAATCAACACCCGCAAATTACAAAGTTGAATCGAACAACTGATAACATTGGTGGCCAGAAGTAAGGTTGAAAGTCGAGCAACACTATCAACAAATTAAACTATTGTCTGAAGAATATCAAACTAGATTAGAATAATATTAACAAGAGTTTCAATTTGGGGTTTATAAATTAAGTGTCCAGTTCTACCAAAGATGTATTTGGGCGAAGTGGAAGCCTAGGATGAAGCGTCAAGCGAAGAAGTAAGCATCCTAGTACCCAACTCAGTATCTAACCCTACGAAAGCAATTACATAGCATCCTTCAGCCTTCCTCACCAGAAATTAAGAATCTCACGGAAAGAATAATTCTTTGCCAAGAAACCGAAATTGGCCATTTCATTATCAACACAATTTTTTAGGGTGCAAACCCATATCCCACATCGGTAGAATAAAGATGGAAGATAATCTTTATAAGTATCTAGAAAATATAATAGTACGGGGCCTTTTGGGAAGGAGCCCAAGAGTAAATCCGTGAGGGGTTGGCCCAAAGCGGACAATATCGTACTATTATGGGTTGTGGACACAGATGCAGCAGAGGCCCAACACAGGGATATTCACGCTTCCGCACAACAAGTGGTACCAGAGGCCAAGGTTCGACTTGGGCTAGACAAAACGATCCATCAGGCCAAGACTTGAAGGTGGACGTACACTATAAGACGTGGAACTTCTATAGCTCGAGGGAGAGCTAATATGTTTGTGAGAAGCGACATGGTCTCACGGTGATGAGACGGCAGGCCGTCCAAGAGAAGATCGTCAGCGACCCGGCGAGGTGGGTTGAGGCTTAATGGAGGCTACAAAAGCGGTCCATGGTAAGTCCAAAAAGGCGGTCCGGTGTGACGTGCTGAGGCGGTGGATTCAGACCAATCCAGGGTATATTGGATGCAGAGTATTTTGATACGCTAGTGTAGCACAAGCCCCGTGAGACACATGGTGTGTCATTTAAGGGGAGGTTATCAAGTCTTGGTGATGCGGGTGTGTAGGTGATGAGGTTGCATAGTGTGGGAAATTATCCGTAGAGGTCAAGGGCGGAGTCAAGATGATGGTCCTTGGTTTGAGGGGAGGATTGTTAGGGTGCAAACCCATATCCCACATCGGTATAATAAAGATGGAAGATGATCTTTATAAGTGTCCAGAAAATATAATAGTACGAGGCCTTTTGGGAAGGAGCCGAAGAGTAAGTCCGTGAGGGCTTGGCCTAAATCGGACAATATCGTACTATTATGGGTTGTGGACACAGATGCAGCAGAGGCCCAACACGAGGTATTCACGCTTCCGCACAACATAATTCAACCAAAATCGTCTTAAACTCAGAAAAATAATTGCAGCTGAAAACCCGCAAACACAATTGTACCCAACTCAGTATGTAACCCCATTAACACAAACTGTCAAATAAAATCTATCAATAATTTAAGAACCAATAAAAGACTGAAACACGCATGGACTATGGAGTTAGTGTGTGTTATATACTTATAAGCGGTCTTATATTGTATAATCCAATAATTCAACAATACAATAACAGTCAATTTGATGATATTGATAAAGAATTAAATAATACTATAATTGCAATTAAATATGGTCAAAAGTACCTTTGATGTTGTTGCGGATAAAAGGCGGTGGCTTTGTATCGTTACCTGAGTTGAAATCGGAATTGATGATTGAATTGAGTCGAAAAATGTGCAGTGTAGCCGGAAACAACAAGAAGAATGAAGGTTGTCAACGGCGGCGTGAGAAGGAAACGGACGGTTGTCGAAGGCGGCGTGAGAAAAGGAAGTTGACGGTTGGGGGGTTGATGATTAAATTGAGGGAATTGTGATGAGGTTTATATTTAGTGGTGTGGAAAATGGAGAAGTCAAAAGACAAAGGAACTTAGTATTAATTTTTTTGGAGGGTTTTTTTTTCTATTAAAGTCGGTTTTAATTAAAAACCGACACAAAAATATATAGTAGCGGTTTTTTAGCCCAAAAAATTGTTGCTTAGTATTAATTTTTTGCATCATTCTTAACGTCGGTTGTTAATATAACCGCCACAATTGACTTAAGGTGGTGTTTTCTTTTTGGAACCGCCATAAAAAGTTTCAGTTATTGTGGACATGGGCCACAGGCCGGTCGTTGGATTTGGGCCACCTACCGATATGCGGTCACGGGCAACCTGCACGCCAAGCCAATCTGTGGACATGCAGCGGTCTTTTGAAAGCCACGCTCGGCGGCGTAAAATTACTTTCGACCGGATCGCTTTAGATCGGTCGGTTTCGTTTCGGTAAAGGTCTCGAAACGATGTAGAGATGTTCGGAGTCGCCACCAAGCATTTGTGGGATGCTTGGAACCCATTCGAATCCACCTTATACCTAGGTCAATCAAGGCAAAAAGCGGTGTTTGACATAGGTACAAAAGATAAGGACTCGTCCCCTTTTTAGCATTCTATGCCTAAAATGACTCTCGTACGCCCTGGATAAGGCCATCCACTATCCAAAGGTACTGAGTAAGAAGTGAGGGTACGTATTGGGAAGCTCTTTAATCGGACACCCAATCCCGCCCGCGTTAGCGGCCTCTACTGATCGATCGTGGTTGTTTAAGTGAAAAAGTTGATAAAACGGTGTAAATGCATGAATGCACATCCAAAAGTTTTAACCTAACATGTGAGCTTTCTAAGTCGGTTTGTTAATCGAAATATCAAGCATAAGATGTCAAGTTGGATTTAGATTGAGTTACATGTGAAACGGAAATTAAACATCCATTTACCAAGTTCGGGTTATGATTCTTAACACGATCCATTTATTGAAAAAGGGTATCAAATGACAAAGTGTAAAAAAACGTAAACTTGTCAATCTGATCTTTCACGTATTCGGATAAGCCGTAATCGGGATCGTCCTAGACAAGTACCAAAGTGGGACAGAACAGTGAGCCTATTGGCGAGATAAAGGGCTCTGTCCTGGTTTTGAAAGATTGAAACAGAGGGCCTCTTGGGGCACGAGCCATGGGGCGAACCAAGAGATGCTTCCTGGTTGTTTTAATAGAGGTTTGAAACCGTATTTGTTAATAAATGATTTGCAAGTATGATTTGCATGACTCGAAATAATTACTATAATATTAGTAATATTCGTTGTCGGATTTGCAAGTTTGAAAAGTATAGTTTACAAATAAAAATGTAAAATGCTTTATTTGAACTAATCATGTTAAGTTCATTTCTTTGTAATTATTCAAGTTAATCATCGTACTCGGATTAAACCGACATGGTATAAAGAACCAAGGATGATTATGAATTATGACTAATATATTTTCAAATGTAAACAAATGAGAAAAATGGTAAATAAAAGAAAAGGGTGTTAAAATACCCATTAAAATGTAATTAACCAATAATATTATTGAGTCACGGAATAAACCGTCATGGTATAAGGAACCAAGGATGGTTTTTGTAATGGTCAAAATATGTTTATCATAAAAATGAATTAAAACATTTGAAATGGTAAAACCGATTACAAATAAGAAAGAAATAAAGAGGAAAGACGAGAACAAACACGGATGAGTCTGTCCCAGACACCTACAAGAGGCGCGAGCCTCCTTGCATAGCAAGGAGCTCCTGTCTTAGGCCAAAACTCGGTTTTGGCTCGTCTAATCTATATTTGAATCGTGTTATGCATTGTTCATGCTTAGAAAGTCATGAAAACAGTCAAGACGTGAAATAAGGGAGTTTTTTACACCCTCAAACTTACGTGTATTGACGTTTGCATGGTAGACGACTTTAGAAGCGGTTTTCTCGTTGTGACTACTTGCAATCAAAGAAGTTTAAGAGAGTGCCTTAAAAAAGGATCTTGTTTTGAAAATATGTTGAAAATATGTTGTTGAAAAACATGTTGATTAATAAATCGAGTTCGTCAAATGGGTCGGTCAAATGCACGGCGACGGTACCAAAAAATATGTGTAAGGCTTGTGTTTACGATTGGTAGGTCGTAAACACGTGTCGATTTTGTAACTTAGGAAGTCGGTTCTAGAATTTTAAGGGAGAAGGAGGGGGCGGACTCTCGCGTGAGAATTATGGGGTGTGAAGGTTCGTATTTATAGAGAAATGTGGGATGGTAGGTCGGTTGAGTTTGCTTGGAGGCTAAGCAGACACCCCATTGAGGCGTGAGCTACCTCGTGATACAATGGGGTGTATTGTCCCTTTCAATTTGGACGTGGCCTATTCTCCATCCGTTGTTGATATGTGGTATTCATATAAGATGTCGTGTAATAATATGGTCATCTAATAAGATGATTTTGGTGTTACTTGAGGTAGGTGTTTTGTGTGCTTGACTCGGGTTTGACCCGTGTGAGTCGGGATTTGAATTTCGAGTCGATTTTTGGCCCGGTGTCAGTTTTGACTCTAATTAGGGTCATTTTAATGGAAATGACTTGATGAAGACATTCATGGAATTATTTTTGACATTCGGGATTTGGGTTGACTCAGGTTGACTCGAGTTGCGGGTTTGTGAGTCGATTTTGGGTCCGAAGACGATTTTAACTCTAAATAGTGTTATTTTAATGCAAATGAAGTTAGAAAACTTTTGAAATCATTTTTCATATCCGAGTAGTGCATCAAACCGTCTCATGTATAGCCAATCCACGTACGCGCATCAAAAACACGTTATAGTCCGATCATCATCGGGTGGTTTTTGGAAGGTGTAGATACTTGGTATCTACAGAACCCCCACTTTGACTGAGGCTTGGAAAGGGCGAAAATCAAAGTATGATCTCCAGGTCAATCGAAGTTTACAACCTGAAGACCATTGCGACGTCGAGTCGACTCAAAAGGGTTTGAGCCAAGGACCTGTCGTCGGGAAGGGCGACGTCGAGGCAACTCAGGGATTCGAGTCTTGGACCTGCCGTAAGAAACAGTTTAGAGTCTGTCGCCATTCAATTCAGATCGTTTAAAATCCATTAGACTACGTATAAAGGCTCGCCAGCCATAAGAAGGAATCATACCTGAGGCATCTTCGGGATATGTCCTTGCGCGTTTGCGGACAAAGGCTCGCCAGCTGTGATAAGGAGTCGTACCTGAGGCATATTTGGGATATGTCCTTGAGTTGTTTGCGGACAAAGGCTCACCAGCTGTGATAAGGAGTCGTACCTGAGGCATCTTTGGGATACGTCCTTGATTTGTATCTTTTTTGCGGATAAAGGCTCGTCAGCTTGTGAAAAGGAGTTGTACCCGAGGCATCTTCCGGATACGTCCTTGAGTTGTATCTTGTTTACGGACAAAGTCTCGCCAGCTTGTTGCGGATTTGAAGGAGCTCGCCCTCCGCGGTGCGTTGTAAGGCTCGCCAGCCATAGGAAGGAGTCATACCTAAGGCATCTTCAAGATATGTCCTTGGATTGCTTCTTGTGTGAGTGCAAAGGCTCGCCAGCTATGTTGAAGGTACGTTTGGAGGCTCGTCAGCCATGTTGAATGGGATGCGTTTTGAGGCTTGCTAGCTATGTAATCGATAGGGCTAAAGCCCTTGGACTTGATAGGTCGTCATTTGTTGGGAAGAATCCAGAGCTCAGTTGGAGTGCGTTTGTCGTCTCAAGATTACCTGCATGGTTAGGGACCACACAAATCTGCAGTCGCATAGACTTGCACGTTGAATGCAAGCATGTAAGCACGTAAGCATGTGAGCAATTAGCATATAAGCAACTAGCATGTATTATCTCACGCGAAGGGAGATAGAAGTTTTGAATATTGTGAAGCTTAAAGGCGAGTCTTGTTACTCGTATATCTGTGATTTGATAGATTGGAGACACGTGACCGTTGGGACACTGACTCACACAGACGCATACTGACATACTGACAAATGGGCAGTCGTGAACGTGATGCCAACTCAGTATCGACACGACACGGGGGTGATTCTGACAGACTTTGCGCATGTAAGTGCAACTCCTAGCCAAGAAAGGGTGACAGCGCGTATCAAATCCCTGAGGTAGAAGGTCCGCTGAGCTAGGGAACACGAATTGATTACCTTCTCCTGACATGTTTGCCCTTGTTGACTTGTTTGAGATCCCTTCTCGAGGTATGATGATTCGGAAAGCGGAACCAAGATCTTGTTGTCGTCCAAGCCGAGCACTAGGCTAAAGGTGGTTTATTTTGGACTGTAGTTAAGACTCAAAAGACGTTTGAGGATAAAGGATGGTTGGCGTCTTGAAAGATAAGCCCCCAGTGTAAGAAGGTTAGAATTTGGCAAAAGGATGAATGAGAGACGTCTTAAGGAAGAAGCCCCCAGTAGAGAGGTATAAGATTAAATTTTGCAGCTGAGTGGGTTGCGTTTGAGGATTGATGTTGATGGTTGGGATTGAAATGGATATGCGGTTGTGCCCTTGTAATAGGACTGCCTACGTATTCGCGTGTTTGCAAAATCAAACCAGATCGTAGTTCTGAGCTGGTTATCGAGGATTGAAAATTGGAGAGGTTGTGAATGGATTATGCGGTTGTGCCCTCGTAATAGGATTGCCTACGTATTCGCATGTTTACGAAATCAAACCAGATCGTTGTTCCAAGGTGTGTGTGCAATGGGTTGCAAATTGAAGGTGTGAAAATTGAATGTGTGTGGGTGTGTGGTTGTGTCCTCGTAATAGGACTGCCTACGTATTCGCGTGTGTGCGAAATCAAACCAGATCGTAGTTTTGAATGTGTGTGCCTAAGTGAGTTGTTAGGACCTTAAAGTGATTTTGAGGTGTATGGTTGCGCCCATGAAGGACTGCCTACGTATTCACGTGAAGTGAAATCAAACCAGATCGTAGTTCAGAATGTGTGCCTAAGCGAGTTGTTAGGACCTTAAAGTGTGAGGGTCACGACAGTAAATTCCGTTTTGTGACTCGAAAAATTGATTTGAGAGAATTCCCCTCGATCATGAATCGAAGAGGTCTAATTTGTAAAAATGTTCCTTATCATGTGAGCACACTAAACACTGGACCCTAAGGGTAGATTGGGTATGTCCCGTTCTCGGTAGCAAAGCATTCGAGAACTCCGTATCTGGGTGAGGGTGAAAATGGCTTCGACATTATGGAATGTGGAACTTGGTAATAATGGTTTGTTTGATAGATACAAAATTTGGAGTTGAGCGCCACGACGGAAAATTCCGTTTGCTGACTCGAAGGTTGATTGGAGATAAATACCTCCTGATCATGAATCGAAGAGTTGTAATTTGTGAAAATGTTCCTTATCATTTGAGCACACTAAAAACTGGACTCTAAGGGTAGATTAGGTATATTCCGTTCTCGATAGCAAAGCATTCGAGGACTCCGTGGGGATTGTTGTGAAAAATGGCTTCAACATTAGGGAATGTGGAGCTTGGTAATAATGGGTTTGCTTAACAGATAAAAATCTGGAGCAAGAATTTTATGGTGCTTAGGCCGAAGGGTAACGGCTTATAGTGTGGTGCAGAATGGGGTCTCCGGCTTGATGTGGCCTGACCACGAAATGGTTGGTAAATAACATGGGATCAGATTTCCATGGCTGGACCTTAATGGTTAAGGTTTGATATTACGAGCTTGAGGGGGAATCCTCAGAAGCCTAGATAGGTCTCCCTGCAACAGTCTCTAGAAGGACTTAGGGGTGAAGCAGTTTTGGTTATGATCTTTAGGGGAATCCCCAGGATCCTAGATAAGTCTCCTTGTAACAGCCTGTAGAAGGACTTAGGGGTGAAAGAGTTTTTGTTGAGGTTTTAGTGTTTGGTGTTTTGGACTTGTTGGTCCGGAATTTGGTGTGTTGGACTTGTTGGTACTGTGCTTTGGACTTATTGGTCCTGTACTTGGTGTTTTGGACTCATGGGTCCTGGCTTCGGACTTGTTGGTCCTGGACTTTGTATTTTGGTGTTAGACTTGTTGGTCAGAAGTTTGAAAAGTGACGGTTTAGTTCCGTTATTTGAAATTGTGGGAAAATAACGAATTTGAATTTCGCTATTTAATTTTCTTGAAAAGTGACGGTTTTGAATTTCGTCATTTGAAACTGTGGAAAAATAACGAATTTTGAATTCCGTTATTTCATGTTTTTTAAAGTGATGGTTTTGCATTTCGTCGTTTGGAATTTGTGAAAATAGCGAACTTTAAATTTCACTATTTTGTATTTTGATTTGAAAATGACGGCTTTAACTTTCGTCGTTTGAATTTTGTGAAAATAGCGAATTTAAACTTCACTATTTTGTTTTTAAGGAAATGACTGTTTTTAATTTCCGTCGTTTTGAAATTTGTGAAAATAGCGAATTTGAACTTTAGTATTTTGTTTTTGAGAAAAAATGACGGTTTTAATTTCCGTCGTTTTGAAATTTGTGAAAATAGCGAATTTGAACTTCACTATTTTGTTTTTGAGAAAAATGACGGTTTTAATTTCCGTCGTTTGAATTTTGTGAAAATAGCGAATTTGAATTTCACTATTATTTTTTTTTTTTTTTTTCATTAGCCTTGGCTTTCGCTTTGGCTGAATGGACGTTGGCAAGGGCCTTCGATTTTAGCCTATCGCTTTTGACTTTGGGTAAATGGATGTTGGCTTGGGCCTTTGATTTTGGCCTTGAGCTTTAGCTTTTGATTTATTGGTTCTTTGCCGTCCTTCGTTCAAGGCAGGTAAAGGTGCGGACGGGGATGTACCCGTTGGTGAAAGGTTGATAATTGGTGATGAGATGTTTTTGTGGGGAACGGGCTTGCCTTCCGTCATTGAACATGAACAAGGGGATGTCCTGGTTTGTTATCTAGGTTTGTCGTTGGATCCCTTTGATAGAAGCTCGTTCTAAATTGGGTGCTAATGAAAAGTTTCTATTGCCAGACATGGAATAGGTAAAGAGAATGGACACGGAGTTTCGAGTCCTCTGCTTACTCGGTACGGAACGTCTCTCGAGTGTAGTCACATTGAATTGGAACATATTGTTTGCTTTAAATCAATTCTCAAATCAATTTTCGTTGTCAATGGGAAATGGTAAAGGGGAGAATATATGATAGTTGGAAATCGTGCTTTTATTTAGATAAATAAGATGTTAGTACAGACTCGATGAATACATGTGAATCATGGGGACATCCCCCAGTTTGTCACTTAGGAATAAAAGGACAGACACTAGGATAGATATGAGAAAGCTTAAGACTCGGACTCGAACTCGGACTTAATCGTAGATACGAACTCCTAATCATCATGTTCCTCCTCGAAGGTCTCTTTCGAGACTCCCAACGGCTTCAATGTCTGGACTTGAGCGTTGACCCACTTGAGGACTTCACTCTCGTTGTTGGGGATGATATGAGGACAATAGTCAATGAGGCTTTCATCTCCTTACAGAAACAGATGTTCATTAGGGTTGTCATCATCACATGGTTGGCACAGGAATGAAGCTACCAGTTCATTGTTGTCGATCATATTTTGAATAACATGTTTCAGTTTGAAGCATGTTTCGGTATCATGACCATTCCCTTGATGATATTGGCAATAGGCACTGCCGTCCCACAAACGGCTTTTATTGCATTCAGACGGGTCCGGGGTGGGCGCGATTGGTTGGAGCTTCCCTTCAGTCATGAGCTTTTGAAGAGTTGCGGCATAGGTTGTGTTGAGCCTAGTGAATGTCCTTTGAAAACGTTCAACCTTGCTATTTGACTTAAGACATCCATGAGGATTATCTTGACTAAGAGGTGCAATTATGATTTTGCCAGCCTCGATCATATCTTGAATGGCATTCTTGAGTTTGAGACAGGCTTCGGTGTCATGGCCCTTACCTTGATGATATAGGCAATAGGCATTAGGGTTCCAGAAATGGGATTTTTTGTGTTCAGGTGGGTCTGAAGTCGGACCAATGGGTTGCAGCATTCCTTCTGAATCAAGTATCTCCAGAGCGGTACCATATGTTATTCACAGATCTGTGAATACCCTTTGATGTTTTCCAATGGTTCCAACATTGGTGTTTTTTGGGATGTTTTTGTGAGTTTTATTGTTCTTTTTATCAATCCTGGGCGGAAGCAGGATTGGGTTATTGTCAATTGGAAGTTATTGGGATGTTGCTAGGTATTTTGAAGGGGATTTTGGTGAGGTGATTTCATGTTCTTTGTTTGTGCGTTCAAGGATGTGGGAACCATCAGATGACTCCTCATTTTTAGCATTTGTTGGTTGGTGAATCAAGGGTTGGTCTTCTCCTTGGTGGTCATGTTCATTTTTGGTACTACCAAACCTCTCCTCCAAATTAGCTACCCGGGTATTCAAATCATTGATACCCACTTGCAGCTTTGAGAATATGTTGTTGATAGAGACGGAGAGCATTATTATACCGCTTTGTATGCCATCATCATCAATTGCATGAATTTTCTCATCGTTAGGAGAAATGAGGTGAGAGCAGTCTAGGGAAGATTCCCGACTGTGTCCAACTGGGTTTTCTGGAGGGTTGATTTTGTTGTTTGTTGAGGGAGGTTGTGGTAATTCACCCTTTTCAATCATATTAAGGATGACACCTTTTAGAGGGAGGCACATTTCGGTATCGTGTCCACGACCTTGGTGATATTGGCAAAAGAGGTTTCCATCCCATCTTTGACCTCGCTTGTGTGGTGAAGGGTCTGGAGTTGGACCAATCAGCTGAAGCTTTACCTGGGAGGTTAGCCTTTCCAAGGCTGTGGCATAAGACATACCCAAATAAGGGAAGGACCTATGAGGTCGTCTGGTTTTGGTTTGGTTGATGGCAAGTAGCCGGCTTTCACAGAGCTTAACCCTTTCCTCAATATCAGAAGAGGGAAAAATCTATGTTGCCATTTTGTCCTCAACCTGGGAGAGACGAGTGCTCAAGTTTTCCACGGTAGCTAGGAGTCGAAGGACCATGTTGTTGGTTTCAGCAGGAGTCATGGTGGATGCAGATGGATCAGCTTCTTGAGTTCCTGGTTGACAATCGATAGCACCCAAGGGATTCCTATTTGACATGACGATAGGTGTTATAACTTGTCTTGGCAAGGTATTACACAAACAAAGGCAAGTGAGACATATATGTAAAAAAGACATTTATGTCATGAAGACGCGACGATGTGACTAGGTTACGAGTTCATTAAAGATCATGAATGACCTCTTGTGTTTGAACTCTTAGTGCATGACTTGAATTTAGACTCTAGTGTCGACTTTGGCATAGCGATGCCTAGACAGACGACTTTTGACATGATTTGGAAGTTTGTTGCTGGCGTAACGCCGTTGGACAAGACATGTACACAAACTTGACCTTTAATCCGTAAGTAGAGGAAATTCAGATTTAAAACCCAACATGTGTTCACTCTGCTAACGCCATTGAAGATGTCTCGACAATTAGGCGACACGACCTAGACCAGGATTTAGGTACTAACTTCGGCAGAGACTCGACGTTATCGAGACGACTTGAATCGAAATTGACTGGACTCTAATCGACTCGAGGCTGAATCAGAAAGGTGGATTGAAATTTTCGAAAATAGAAATTTTCAAAAAGATCCATTTGTCGTTTTATGGACGGTTGCCGAAGAGTAAGGATCTTCAAAAGTCGGTCACTTGAAATTATTGTCTTAGGTTTGTTTTCAAAAGACAGTTTGAGTTGAAATTGCGGCGGCTCTGAAAACAAAGTGTTGTTTCCAAAGACGATTTTTGAAATTATGAATAACGGATTAGAAAATTCGAGAATCGAATAATTTGGAATCGTCATCACAATGGCCATGAAAACGGTTAAGTTTGTTTTCAAAGGATTTAAAATTGGGTTGAAAATTTGAAAACAGTTAAATTTGTTTTCAAAGATTTGACTTTGAATTTGAAATTTTAAAAACGGTTAAATTTGTTTTCAAATGGTTTAATTTTGAATTGAAATTTGAAAACGGTTAGATTTGTTTTCAAATGGTTTGAAATTGAATTGAAATTTGAGAACGGTTAAATTTGTTTTCAAATGATTTGAAATTGGATTTGAAATTTGAAAACGGTTAGATTTCTTTTCAAAGATTTGAAATTTGAATTTGAAATTTGAAAGCGGTTAAATTTGTTTTCAAATGATTTGATTTTGAATTGATATTTGAAAACGGTTAAATTTGTTTTCAAAGATTTGATTTTGACTTTGAAATTGAAAACTGTTAAATTTGTTTTCAAATGATTTGATTTTTGATTTGAATTTGAAAGCGGTTAAATTGGCCTTCCAATGATTTGATTTGAATTGGAATTTGAAAACGGTTAAATTCGTTTTCAAGATTTGAAATTGGAAATCGTGAGGGTTGAATTCGTCATTACGACGGGTTAGAAAACAGTTTTAACCTTCTAACGACGGTTTGCAAATCGAAAATTGTGAGAATTGAAATCGTCATTACAACGGTTTAGAAAAGCCAATTTTGATTTCGAAAACGAGATTTGAAATTTGGAAAGATGCAAAGATTGAAATCATCATTATCAGGGTTTGAATAACAATTTAGTTTGAAAATTGATTTCGAATTTCGAAAATTCGAGGGTAGAATTCGTCATTAAGACGGCATAAAAGGGTGCTTTGAGAATGCAACGGTCGGCGGCAGACCGAGTTTTGAAACGGCCATTATGACGACGTAACAGGGTATTTTGAAATGGTTTGTGAAAACCAAGGTTTGAAATCGTCATTACAACGGTATGAAAAGGTGCATTTGAAATTGGTTATAAAAATCGGGTTTTGAAATGGCCATTATAACAGCATAAAAAGGTGCTTTGAAATGGTTATAAAAACCAAGTTCGAAAATCGTCATTAAGACAGCCTAGAAAGGCGTGTTGAAATGGTTGTAAAAACCGGGTTTGAAAATCGTAATTACGACATACTAGAAAGGCGTGTTGAAATGGTTGTAAAAAACCGGGTTTGAAAATCGTCATTACGATGGCGTATAAAGGCGTGTTGAAATGGTTATAAAAATTGAGTTTGAAAATTGTCATTGTGACGGCGTAGAAAGGCGTGCAACGGTCGGCGAAAGACCAAGGTTTGAAATGGCCATTATAACGGCGCGAAAAGGTGTTTTTGAAAGTTTGAAAATGACATGGAAGGACTTATGATCAAGTAGCACATAAGCACTCACAGTTCATTATATTATGCATAATGCTGACACGGGTTTTGGCTTAAGAGGGTGGGTTACACACCAAGCAATCAAACCTCGATTTGCGAGAGGGATACCAACCCAAACAAAATGTATAAGGAGGGTGCCCTAGCCTCGTGCTCGAAAGTGAAGAAAGCTCTTTGATGAAACAGAAATGTGTAACGTCAATGGTATGCTTGACTCAATCGGGATTCGAATCGCGGGGATGAGAAAACTCACGCCGACGAGATGAGCCAATTGGTCGAAAAGGTTTAGGTTGTGGGCCCGGACAAGGAACCCGACTTATGACCGTAATATCAATTAATGCACTTTAACCACGACCTCGTTCGAGTTTCACCTCTAAGGATCACAAAGACACAAGTGTCCTAGTTTTCCCCAACGGAGTCGCCAAACTATGGACATGGGCCGCCTACCGATCTGCGGCCATGGGCCACCTGCACACCAAGCCAATCTGTGGACATGCATCGGTCTTTTGAAAGCCACGCTCGGCGGCGTAAAAATTCTTTCGACTGGATCGCTTTAGATCGGTCGGTTTCGTCTCGGTAAAGGTCTCGAAACGATGTAGAGATATTCGGAGTCGCCACCAAGCATTTGTGGGATGCTTGGAACCCGTTCGAATCCACTTTATACCTAGGTCAATCAGGGCAAAAAGCGGTGTTTGACATAGGGACTAAAGATAAGAACTCGTCCCTCTTTTAGCATTCTATGCCTAAAATGACTCTCGTACGCCCAGGATAAGGCCATCCACTATCCAAAGGTTCTGAGTAAGGGGTGAGGGTACGTATTGGGAAGCCCTTTAATTGGACACCCAATCCCGCCTGCGTTAGCGGCCTCTACTGATCGATCGTGGTTGTTTAAGTGCAAAAGTTGATAAAACGGTGTAAATGTATATTTGCACATCCAAAAGTATTAACCTAACATGTGAGATTTCTAAGTCGGTTTGTTAATCCAAATATCAAGCATAAGATGTCAAGTTGGATTTAGATTGATTTACATGTGAAAAAGGAAATTAAACATCCATTTACCAAGTTCGGGTTATGATGCTTAACACGATCCATTTATTGAAAAAGGGTGTCATATGACAAAGTGTAAAAAAACGTAAACTTGTCAATCTGATATGTCACGTATTCGGATAAACCGTAATCGGGATCGTCCTAGACAAGTACCAAAGTGGGACAGAACAGTGCCAGGCAGCCCTGTTAAGGCGCGAGCCTATTGGCGAGATATAGGGCTCTGCCTGGTTTTGAAAGATGGAAACAGAGGGCCTCTTGGGGCGCGAGCCATGGGGCGAACCAAGAGATGCCTCCTGGTTGTTTTAATGGTTGTTTAAAACCGTATTTGTGAATAAATGATTTTCAAGTAAGATTTGCATGACTCGGAATAATTACTACAATATTAGTAATATTCGTTGTCGGATTTGCAAGTTTGAAAAGTATAGTTTACAAATAAAAATGTAAAATCCTTGATTTGAACTAATCATGTTAAGTTCATTGCTTTGTAATTAGTCAAGTTAATCATCGTACTCGGATTAAAGCGACATGGTATAAAGAACCAAGGATGATTATGAATTATGACTAATATATTTGCAAATGTAAACAAATGGGAAAAATAGTAAATAAAAGAAAAGGGTGTTAAAATACCCATTACAAGTAATTAACCAATAATATCATCGAGTCATTGAATAAACCGTCATGGTATAAGGAACCAAGGATGATTTTTGTAATGGTCAAAATATGTTTATCATAAAAATGAATTAAAACATTTGAAATGGCAAAACCGATTACAAATAAGAAAGAAATAATGAGGAATGACGAGAACAAACACGGATGAGTCTGACCCAGACACCCACAAGAAGCGCGAGCCTCCCTGCATAGCAAGGAGCTCCTGTCTCGGGCCAAAACTCGGTTTTGGCTCGTCTAACCTATATATGAATCGTGTTATGCATTGTTCATGCTTAGAAAGTCATGAAAACAGTAAAGACGTGAAATAAGTGAGTTGTTTACACCCTCAAACTTACGTGTATTGACGTTTGCGTGGTATACGACTTTAGAGACGGTTTTCTCGTTGTGACTACTCGCGATCAAAGAAGTTTAAAAGAGTGCCTTAAAAAAGGATTTTGATTTGAAAATATGTTGAAAATATGTTGTTGAAAACATGTGGATTAATGAATCAAGTTGGTCAAATGGGTCGGTCCAATGCACGGCGACGGTACCAAACAATATGTGTAAGGCTTGTGTTTACGATCGGTAGGTCGTAAACACGTGTCGATTTTGTGACTTAGGCAGTCGGGTCTAGAATTTTAAGGGAGAAGGAGGGGGCGGACTCTCGCATGAGAATTATGGGGTGTGAAGTTTGGTATTTATAGAGAAATGTGGGATGGTAGGTCGGTTGAGTTTGCTTGGAGGCTAAGCAGACACCCCATTGAGGCGCGAGCTACCTCGTGATACAATGGGGTTTATTGTCCCTTTTAATTTGGACGTGGCCTATTCTCCATCCATTGTTGATATGTGGTATTTATATAAGATGTCGTGTAACAATATGGGCATCTAATAAGATGACTTTGGTGTTACTTGAGGTAGGTGTTTTGTGTGCTTGACTAGGGTTTGACCCGTGTGAGTCGGGATTTGAATTTCGAGTCGATTTTTGGCCCGATGTCGGTTTTGACTCTAATTAGGGTCATTTTAATGGAAATGACATGATGAACACATTCATGGCATTATTTTTGACATTCGGGTTTTGGGTTGACTCAGGTTGTCTCGAGTTGCGTGTTTCTGAGTCGATTTTGGGTCCGAAGACGGTTTTAACTCTAAATAGTGTTATTTTAATGCAAATGAGGTTAGAAAACTTTTGAAATCATTTTTCATATCCGAGTAGTGCATCAAACCGTCTCATGTATAGCCAATCCACGTACGCATATCAAAAACACGTTACAGTCCGATCATCATCGGGTGGTTTTTGGAAGGTGCAGATACTGAGTATCTACAGTTATCACGTCGGTTCTGACATAAACCACCATAATAGACCTCATACATACATAAAAATTGGGTTCCCGCCAATTTATTGGGTATTTCACGTCATTTCTATTAGAACCGCCACGATAACTGAGTCGTGATAGTGGTTTTTTCTCCTAGTTAATTGATATCGAGTTGGATTTACATTGATTTACATGCCAAAACGGAACTAAACATCCATTTACCAAGTTCGGATATTCAATTTATATGTTGGAAATACAATGTCCTTCGATTATGGCTACCCGAGTATTCTTGGGATTTATTCAACAAATGTGAAAAAGCTTTCGCTTACTCCCACGAAACGTTGCGCAATATCAACAACGTCCTAGATTTGCCCCCTTGACAAAACTTAACAAGGAGAGGATTTTGGTGGAGTCCTCCGTAAAATACCAATTTTACATATTCTAACCCTCTAACTTTGCACTTCTTTAAGTATTGTTTCATTGCATTTAATTTATTTGCATGATTAGTGATACTTTACATGAGAGAGGGTAATTGAGGGTTTGCTAATTGTGTTTGACGTGTGTATAAGGAGTAGAAATGAAGTGTGGTAATGCTCAATCAATTTGATTACCATTGCCCCACAATAAACGAATAAAATCATGCATTGGAAAGGAGATCCGAGCCTCTAAAAGGCAAGTAGCGTGGGTTATATGTTGACAGTAAGAAAATTAAAGTACTGCCCAGAATCCCGTCCGAGCTGAGGAGCAGGACGAACGAGCTTAGCTGAAACCGTCCGAGCAGGGAGACAACCTCAGCGAGCAGAGAGTCGACCAGGGCGGGCTCCAAAGGCAAAATCAAGATCTGCCCAGAAACTCGCCCGAGCAAAGGTGTAATCCGGACGAGCTCCTCAATCCCAATGAGCTTAAACACGGGATTTCCTCAATCCCCAATTTCAAAACATAATACCTCCCTCTCAAACAAAAACACCCATCTCCCATAACACAAATCACTTAATACTCAATCAAATCACCCAAAATTTGTTTCTAATTCGTTTTTGACACATTTAATCAACTCCAATATCACTTTTTAGCCATCAAACTACTCAAATCACCCAAAAACTGACTCACCCAAACCTAGGATTTGAGAAATTCGAATTGGGCAAATACCCAATTTGGTTTGATTATTATATTGAATTGGTGATTGAAGAAGACTTGTCAAGCATATTCAAGACTAACCGATACTATATTGTCAAAGTTTGAAGAAATTCAAGGCATTTTCTTTGGGATGGCTAGGACAAAAGGAAACACCAAGGCACCAAGTGGGTCCACTCTCACAAAAAGGCAAAGAACATTGGCATGCAAAGCAATTTTTGTATCAACTATGGTGGAGAGGAAACGCTCCCCACATTCTAACAATCGAGCCACTTGAAGGATTTCTAGAGGTAATCTTTATTGATGAAGAACATAAGTAATCCTTTCCTTTTCTATTAACTAAGAATGTTTTAGCTACCAAATTTCTATGCCATGATACATTAGACAAACTTGGTATCTTGAAAGATACTTGATCCTTATTCGAAAATATGAGTCTAGGCACATTTTTCGACATGCATGAAGCGACCTATAAGGCCTTGAATTTTGACTTCATTAGTTAAATGAAGATAGTTTGACAAGAGGATCAAAAATTCATGGAATTCCGTCTTGCCAATATCTAGACATGGGCCACCTACACGCCAATCCAATATGTGGACGTTTAGTGGTATTGAAGCCACGTTTGGAGGCGTAGAAATTCTTCGACGGGATCGCTTTAAATAGGTCAGTTTCGTCTTGGTGAAGGTCTTAAAATGGTGCTAGAGATATTCGAAGTCGCCACCAAGCAATTATGGTATCCATGGAAACCGTTCGAATCCACTTTATACCTCGGTCAATAAAGCCAAAAAGCAGTGCTTCATATAGTTACTAAAGATAAGGGCGTGTCCCCCTTTAGCATCCTATCGCTAGAATGACTCTCATTGACATGGATAGGGTCGTGCACTATCCAAAGGTTCTGAGTAAGGGGCGAGGGTACGTATTGGGAAGCTGCCTCTACTGATCGATCGTGCTTGCTAAGTGCAAAGTTGATAAAATGGTAAATGCATGAATGCGCATCCAAACATTTAACCTAACAACTAAAAGTTTGCCAAGTCGGTTTATTTATGCAAATATCAAGTAATTGATGTCGAGTTTGATTTAGATTGATTTGTATGCCAAAACGGAAATTAAACATCCATTTACCAAGTTCGGATATTCAATTTCTATGTTGGAAATACAATGCCCTTCGATTATGACTACCCAAGTATTCTTGGGATTTATTTAACAAATGTGAAAAACCTTTCGCTTACTCCCACGGGACGTTACGCAACATCAACAACGTCCTAGATTTGCCCCCTTGACAAAACTTATCAAGGAGAGTAGTTTGGTAGAGTCCTCCCTAAACTACCAATTATACATTCTAACCCTATAACTTTGCATTTCTTTAAGTGTTGTTTCATCGCATTTAATTTATTTGCATGATTAGTGATACTTTACATGAGAGAGGGTAATGGAGGGTTTGCTAATTGTGTTTGACGTGTATAGAAGGAGTAGAAATGAAGTGTGGTAATGCTCAATCAATTTGATTACCATTGTCCTACACCAAACGAAAAAAATCATGCATTGGAAAGGAGATCCGAGCCTCTAAAAGGCAAGTAGCGCGGGTTATATGTGCGGGGTAATATCCGTATAAAACACTTAAATTTTAGGACTGTAACGTAAATTTAACATGCGATTTATGGTCATAAACGAAAAACAATAGAGAAACGATAAAGAACAAGAATCAACCTCGGGTCCTTTGAAATGCGGCCTAAGAACAGAAATCAAAGTAGATTTCCTCCTAATCGTTGCACCCAAGACCGTCAGAGACTATGCCCCTTGTGCTAGAAATACTCTCTAATTGACTTGCAATATTGAGAGAGTTTTGTGTGAATTTTGCTAGATGTGAGATCTAGGTTTTTCAGAGAAGAATGCTCTCAAAAACCTAATTTTGTTTCAAAATGAAATGATTTAGGGCAAAAGGAGAGAAAACTCTCCTTTTGTTCACTTGTGTTCGGTCCGTGGGTTCTCAAGGGGAGGAAGTGGGCTTTCCACTTTCTCCTCATTTAACTCGAGGTCCGAATCGTCTCGCTAATATGTATACGACGGGTTTTTAATTATAAATCGTCATCGGTTATCGGTTATTAAAATATCAACTAGTAACATGACTTAGTCGAAATATTAATACATGTCCGACAAAGACAATATTGTATAATTAATTCAATATACATCAATTAAATATAATCGTTTATATTTAAATTACGAATTAACCGTTTAATTCGTTTTAGCCATTATTATTTAATCCGTATTAAATAATTATTTCAACATCGCGTTTGACTAATTATTAGTCAATAACTCCGACTAACTGCTTAGTCAACTTAGGCATCAACATGACTGTATTTTCATACCGTCACATCTCTCAAACGTATCCTATAGGTGTGACTTTTATGGACCAGTTGATCACCGCCATCAGTATGACAATAACGTCAAACTTATCTAGCAAGCCAACCGTTATTGATAAACGTGGACCAACTGATAATAATACAAAAGTATACCCTTTGATCCTTTTAGAGATTTAAATGTTATTGCACTAACTGTAGAGGACACCAGCCCCAACAAGCTCCCACTTGTCCGTACAAGTGTATGTGCAATAACGTTATCCGTACTAACTGGAGGACACGGCTCCAACAATATGTTGACAACAAGCAAAGTCAAGTGCTGCCCGGAATCCTGTCCGAGCTGAGGAGTAGGACGGACGAGCCGAGCTGAAACCGTCCGAGCAGGGAGACAACCTCGGCGAGCAGAGAGTCAACCAGGGCGGGCTCCAAAGGCAAAATCAAGATCTGCCTAGAAACTCGCCCGGGCAAAGGTGTAATCCGGGCCAGCTTCTCAATCCCCACGAGCTTAAACACGAGATTTCTTCTCCTCCAATTCATTTCTTCCCCAATTTGAAAACATAATACCTCCCTCTCAAACAAAAACACCCATCTCCCATAACACAAATCACTTAATACTCAATCAAATCACCCAAAATTTGTTTCTAATTCGTTTTTGACACATTTAATCAACTCCAATATCACTTTTTAGCCATCAAACTACTCAAATCACCCAAAAACTGACTCACCCAAACCTAGGATTTGAGAAATTCGAATTGGGCAAATACCCAATTTGGTTTGATTATTATATTGAATTGGTGATTGAAGAAGACTTGTCAAGCATATTCAAGACTAACCGATACTATATTGTCAAAGTTTGAAGAAATTCAAGGCATTTTCTTTGGGATGGCTAGGACAAAAGGAAACACCAAGGCACCAAGTGGGTCCACTCTCACAAAAAGGCAAAGAACATTGGCATGCAAAGCAATTTTTGTATCAACTATGGTGGAGAGGAAACGCTCCCCACATTCTAACAATCGAGCCACTTGAAGGATTTCTAGAGGTAATCTTTATTGATGAAGAACATAAGTAATCCTTTCCTTTTCTATTAACTAAGAATGTTTTAGCTACCAAATTTCTATGCCATGATACATTAGACAAACTTGGTATCTTGAAAGATACTTGATCCTTATTCGAAAATATGAGTCTAGGCACATTTTTCGACATGCATGAAGCGCCCTATAAGGCCTTGAATTTTGACTTCATTAGTTAAATGAAGATAGTTTGACAAGAGGATCAAAAATTCATGGAATTCCGTCTTGCCAATATCTAGACATGGGCCACCTACACGCCAATCCAATATGTGGACGTTTAGTGGTATTGAAGCCACGTTTGGAGGCGTAGAAATTCTTCGACGGGATCGCTTTAAATAGGTCAGTTTCGTCTTGGTGAAGGTCTTAAAATGGTGCTAGAGATATTCGAAGTCGCCACCAAGCAATTATGGTATCCATGGAAACCGTTCGAATCCACTTTATACCTCGGTCAATAAAGCCAAAAAGCAGTGCTTCATATAGTTACTAAAGATAAGGCGTGTCCCCTTTAGCATCCTATCGCTAGAATGACTCTCATTGACATGGATAGGGTCGTGCACTATCCAAAGGTTCTGAGTAAGGGGCGAGGGTACGTATTGGGAAGCTGCCTCTACTGATCGATCGTGCTTGCTAAGTGCAAAGTTGATAAAATGGTAAATGCATGAATGCGCATCCAAACATTTAACCTAACAACTAAAAGTTTGCCAAGTCGGTTTATTTATGCAAATATCAAGTAATTGATGTCGAGTTGGATTTAGATTGATTTGTATGCCAAAACGGAAATTAAACATCCATTTACCAAGTTCGGATATTCAATTTCTATGTTGGAAATACAATGCCCTTCGATTATGACTACCCAAGTATTCTTGGGATTTATTTAACAAATGTGAAAAAGCTTTCGCTTACTCCCACGGGACGTTACGCAACATCAACAACGTCCTAGATTTGCCCCCTTGACAAAACTTATCAAGGAGAGTAGTTTGGTAGAGTCCTCCCTAAACTACCAATTATACATTCTAACCCTATAACTTTGCATTTCTTTAAGTGTTGTTTCATTGCATTTAATTTATTTGCATGATTAGTGATACTTTACATGAGAGAGGGTAATGGAGGGTTTGCTAATTGTGTTTGACGTGTGTAGAAGGAGTAGAAATGAAGTGTGGTAATGCTCAATCAATTTGATTACCATTGTCCTACACCAAACGAAAAAAATCATGCATTGGAAAGGAGATCCGAGCCTCTAAAAGGCAAGTAGCGCGGGTTATATGTGCGGGGTAATATCCGTATAAAACACTTAAATTTTAGGACTATAACGTAAATTTAACATGCGATTTATGGTCATAAACGAAAAACAATAGAGAAACGATAAAGAACAAGAATCAACCTCGGGTCCTTTGAAATGCGGCCTAAGAACAGAAATCAAAGTAGATTTCCTCCTAATCGTTGCACCCAAGACCGTCAGAGACTATGCCCCTTGTGCTAGAAATACTCTCTAATTGACTTGCAATATTGAGAGAGTTTTGTGTGAATTTTTCTTTGGATGTGAGATCTAGGTTTTTCGAGAGAAGAATGCTCTCAAAAACCTAATTTTGTTTCAAAATGAAATGATTTAGGGCAAAAGGAGAGAAAACTCTCCTTTTGTTCACTTGTGTTCGGTCCGTGGGTTCTCAAGGGGAGGAAGTGGGCTTTCCACTTTCTCCTCATTTAACTCGTGGTCCGACTCGTCTCGCTAATATGTATACGACGGGTTTTTAATTATAAATCGTCATCGGTTATTGGTTATTAAAATATCAACTAGTAACATGACTTAGTCGAAATATTAATACATGTCCGACAAAGACAATATTGTATAATTAATTCAATATACATCAATTAAATATAATCGTTTATATTTAAATTACGAATTAACCGTTTAATTCGTTTTAGCCATTATTATTTAATCCGTATTAAATAATTATTTCAACATCGCGTTTGACTAATTATTAGTCAATAACTCCGACTAACTGCTTAGTCAACTTAGGCATCAACATGACTGTATTTTCATACCGTCACATCTCTCAAACGTATCCTATAGGTGTGACTTTTATGGACCAGTTGATCACCGCCATCAGTATGACAATAACGTCAAACTTATCTAGCAAGCCAACCGTTATTGATAAACGTGGACCAACTGATAATAATACAAAAGTATACCCTTTGATCCTTTTAGAGATTTAAATGTTATTGCACTAACTGTAGAGGACACTAGCCCCAACAAGCTCCCACTTGTCCGTACAAGTGTATGTGCAATAACGTTATCCGTACTAACTGGAGGACACGGCTCTAACAATATGTTGACAACAAGCAAAGTCAAGTGCTGCCCGGAATCCTGTCCGAGCTGAGGAGTAGGACGGACGAGCCGAGCTGAAACCGTCCGAGCAGGGAGACAACCTCGGCGAGCAGAGAGTCAACCAGGGCGGGCTCCAAAGGCAAAATCAAGATCTGCCTAGAAACTCGCCCGGGCAAAGGTGTAATCCGGGCCAGCTTCTCAATCCCCACGAGCTTAAACACGAGATTTCTTCTCCTCCAATTCATTTCTTCCCCAATTTGAAAACATAATACCTCCCTCTCAAACAAAAACACCCATCTCCCATAACACAAATCACTCAATACTCAATCAAATCACCCCAAATTTGTTTCGAATTCATCTTTGACATATTTAATCAACTCCAATATCACTTTTTAGGCTTCAAACTACTCAAATCACCCAAAAACTAACTCACCCAAACCTAGGATTAGAGAAATTCGAATTGGGCAAATATCCAATTTGGTTTGATTATTATCTTGAATTTTTGATTGAAGAAGACTTGTCAAGCATATTCAAGACTAACCAATACTATATTGTCAAAGTTTAAAGAAATTCAAGGCATTTTCTTTGGGATGGCTAGGACAAAAGGAAACACCAAGGTACCAAGTGGGTCCACTCTCACAAAAAGGCAAAGAACATTGGCATCCAAGGCAATTTTGGTATCAACTATGGTGGAGAGGCAACGTTCCCCACATTCCAACAATCGAGCCACTTGAAGGATTTCTAGAGATAATCTTTATTGATGAAGAAAATAAGTAATCCTTTTCTTTTCTATTAACTAAGAATATTTTAGCTACCAAATTCCTACGCCATGATAAATTAGACAAACTTGGTATCTTGAAATATACACGATCCTTATTCGAGTATATGAGTCTAGGCACATTTTTCGACATGCATGAAGAGACCTATAAGGCCTTGACTTTTGACTTCATTAGTTAAATGAAGATAGTTCGATAAGAGGATCGAAAATTCTTGGAATTCCATCTTGCCAACATCTGGACATGGGACACCTAAAAGCCAATCCGATCTGTGGAGGTATAGCGGTCATGAATCCACGTTTGGAGGCGTAGAAATGCTTCGACGAGATCTTTATAAATAGGTCAGTTTTGTCTCGGTGAAGGTCTCCAAACGATGCTAGAGATGTTCGGAGTCGCCACCAAGAAATTATGGGATGCTTTGAAATCGTTCGAATCCACTTTATTCCTCGGTCAATAAAGACAAAAAGCGGTGCTTGATATAGGTACTAAAGATAAGGACTTGTCCCCCTTTAGCATCCTATCGCTAGAATGACTCTCGTTGACATGGCTAAGGTCGTCCACTATCCAAAGGTTCTAAGTAAGGGGTGAGGGTACGTATTGGGAAGCTCTTTAATCGAACACCCAATCCCGCCCGCGTTAGCGGCCTCTACTGATCGATCGTGCTTACTAAGTGCAAAAGTTGATAAAACGGTAAATGCATGAATGCGCATCCAAAAGTTTAACCTAACATCTAAAAGTTTGCTAAGTCAGTTTGTTTATGCAAATATCAAGTAATTGATGTCGAGTTGGATTTAGATTGATTTACATGACAAAACGTAAACTAAACATCCATTTACCAAGTTTGGATATTAAATTTCTATGTTGGAAATACAATGTCGTTCGATTATGACTACCCAAGTATACTTGGGATTTATTCAACAAATGTGAAAAAGCTTTCGCTTATTCGCACGGGACGTTGCGCAACATAAACAACGTCCTAGATTTTCCCCCTTTACAAAACTTAACAAGAAGAGGAGTTTGGTGGAGTCCTCCCTAAACTACCAATTGTACATATTCTAACCCTCTAACTTTGCATTTCTTTAAGTGTTTTTTCATTGCATTTAATTTATTTGCATGATTAGTGATACTTTATATGAGAGAGTGTAATGGAGGGTTTGCTAATTGTGTTTGACGTGTGTAGAAGGAGTAGAAATGAAGTGTGGTAATGCTCAATCAATTTGATTACCATTGCCTCACACTAAACGAAGAAAATCATGCATTGGAAAAGAGATCCGAGCCTCTAAAAGGCAAGTGTGTAAGGCAAGTGTGTAATGCTCAATCAATTTGATTACCATTTCCCCACACTAAATGAAGTGTGTAAGGCTTGTGTTTTCGATTGGTAGGTCGAAAACACGTGTTGATTTTTTTACTTATGAAATCGAAACGTCTAGAATTTTAAGGGAGAAGGAGGGGGCGGACTCTCGCGTAACCTAAAGAGGTGCATATGAGGGGTTATTTATAGAGAAATGGGGATGGTAGTAAGTTAGTTGAGTTTGCTTGCTGGCTAAGGATAGCCACTTTAGGCGCGAGCGGTGGAAAGCGACGTCTTATCCTTCTCAATTTAGACGTGGCCTTTGCCTATCAATTGTTTGGTTGGTTTAATTTTTTGTATTCAAATAGGATGTCATGTAGAAATATGGTCATATAATAAGATGGTATTTGGGTGTTATTTGGGGTGGGCATTTTGTGCTTGACTCGGGTGTGATTCGTGTTGTGTCGGGATTTGAATTTTGAGTCGGTTTTTGGCCCGATATCGGTTTTGACTATAACTAGAGTAATTTTAATGCAAATGACATGATAAAGCCATTCATGGTATCATTTTTTACTTTCGAGTGTCGGTTTGACTCGGCTTGACTCAGATTGACTCGGGTTGCGGGTTTCTGAGTCGGTTTTCGGTCCGAAAACGTTTTTAACTCTAAATAGTGTTGTTTTAATGCAAATGAAGTTAGAAAACCATTTTGTAAATAATTTTCATATCCGATTAATGCATTAATCGTCTCGTGTATAGCCAATCTACTTACGCATGTCAAGAACATGTTGTAGTCCGATCATCATCGGGTCTTTTTTGGAAGGTCCAGGTAGTGGGTATCTATAGAACCGCTGCAAAGGACTCAAAAATGATACTATATTTGGAATTAGTGAAAAACCTTTGTACAAGGTTCATTTTATTTGATATTGATCAAATTCCTAGGGACTTGAATACCCAGGCTAATGCTCTACACAGCTTAGGATCAAATTTAAGCCCCACTGTTTTTGATAAAATACACATTGTTCACCGGCTTGAACCTGCCATCAATAAGCTTGACCAGATCTATCCTATCACTGTTGACACAAATTCTTGGACCAAGCCTTGCTATGATCGGTTCCTATGACGCATACTACCTCAGGGTAGGCATGAAGGAAGAGCCTTTAAGATTAAATCTTCCACTTACATCATCATCAATAACACATTGTTTAAAAAGTCTCAGGCTAGACCTTACTTAACATGTCTGGAACCACATGAGGCTCAGTAGGTCATCCAGGACATACATGATGGATAATGCGGCAACCACAAATGAAGCAGAAGCCTAGAAAGTAAACTAATCAGAACAGGCTATTTCTAGCCAACTTTAAGGGTCGATTGCCTAACATACAGTTCAAAATATGAAGCCTAACAACTACATTCCCAATTTATCCATCAGCCATCTGAGTTGCTGCACTTAATTTCACCCCCCTGGCCGTTCATGAAATGGGGGGATGGACATTGTAGGCAAACTACGTCAAGCACCTGGACATAAAGTATATGAAGAGTTTGTCGATCTGAAATACTCAAGAGTTGGGGGGGGGGGTGAATTCAGTATTACAAACTTAGCCCATTTTTTCGATTGTCTGTATAAACGTGACTTGGTAATTAATTATATAAAGTTTATTGATTAAACTTTAACTAATTATTTAAGTAAAGTAAAACGTAAAGAAATGAATGAAAGGATGCGAGTGACATACGTGGTTTTGAAGTGGTTCTGTTTCAGAAGTCGAAACCTACATCCACTATTCTCGATTAATAATTTTAGTACCTTTCTATGGATTACAAAATTACTAATCCACTCGTACAACTAACTCTAGTTGTAACTCAATTGAGTACCGTTAAATACTCGGTTTTGTTTATCTTACGTTAATAAGAAAGTACTTGATTGTTCTTCTAATGTTCACACAATTGATCGAGTAAGAAACAATATGAAGCACTATTATCCAATAATGATTTCAAAACAATAATTTGAAATATGAGGCATGACTTTTCAAATGATTTTTCGAAATGCAAAACAAAATACAACATGGTTTAAGATATGAAAACTTGACTCGATTTGTTTGCAAAGGAATTTCTATTTCTTGAAAAGTTATTAAATATATTGAAGTACATGTGTATATATAGTAGATAGGAGATTAGGTTTTATTTTAGAAAACCCTAATGAGCTGTGGAGCTCCAGGAATGTTTGACAAGAAACAAACCTTATCCTCTTATATTTTAATGTATTAATATCTCATTAAGCAAAGAAGATAAATCTAAATAATTGCAAAGATATAATAATATCTTTTAACAACTCAATCTAAATAATTACTTGTGCAAAGGAGTTAGGATAAGTGGACGACGACTCATAAGGCCAACGTCTTCACTTCGAAACCCTAGTCGAAACATAGATTACGGTTTAGATTTGAATAATTAGAGAACCCTAGATAGAATGACAACCCATAAGTTGTTTTACTAATCAATAGGATACTCATCAATTTATTCAATCTAAATAAGCCCAATCCCCAATCTATTATCAATACACAGTTTTACAAAAAGATATGTAAAATCTAAGTTTAAAAAATTTGATTTAAAACCCCAAATTGTGCGACTCAAATCACAGCTCAAAGTTATAGGTCAAATGACTATAACATTAAGTTTGGTAAGTAAAGTTATAGGTGAAATAGCTATAACATTGCTTAGCCAACATTACTTCTAAAAATACCGTTATTAGACGATGTCCTATACTAGCTAATCTTCCTGGAGAACATCAGTATATGGATCATCGCTTCATTTTGAGTTCCTAACTCTTGTACTTGTCTTGTCTTGAAGTGATCATCAAAATTGTTAAGTAGATCTTCAAAGTTATAGCTCAAGCAACTATAACTTTACTTCAATGTGTCGTTACAAATCTTCAAGGTTATATTCAAGACTAATTTAACATTACTTGCTTAAATTGTAAACCTTATTCAATTTAATCAAGACTAAACAAACGATTAGGAGATACAGAGATATTCATACAATAAAGTATTCTTGTCATTATCAAAACATGAACTTACAGTATATAGTCCAACAAATTCCCCATTTTTGGTGATGACAAGCCTATATGAATTGCGATTAAGGTCAAGTTCCCCCCTCAACACAATACTAGCAAAGTTATAGTAGGTCAAACGCAAGAGCAAGCTACTTGTAAACAAAGTTATAGCACCTAAGGACCTTAAGAGATTAAAGGTTTTGACAAGGAGCAAGCTTAGGGAAATACGTGATCATGGTTATTCTATTTCGCCTCTTGACATCATCGAAAAGACGAGAACAAACATAAGACAACTAGAATGATATAGACCGGAGAAAGAAATATAGATGCATGATGTGGCTCATGATTTCGCACATTTAGTCCCCTAACTAAGCCTCATTTTTCATACTACTATAGCATTTCATAACCATTTTATTCGTCATTTGCTTCCATTTTACTTTCCTAGTACATTCTATATGTTTTGTAGGAAAGGAGATACTGAGGCAGAATTCCTGTCTCTCGCGCATATTTGGAAGCTTGTTGATGATATTAGATGGACTAGTATAAAGAGGAGGCAAGAATTATGACCAAAGATGATAGAAATAAGGATTATATAAAGGCATCATAGGCATAAAATCAAGAAAAAAGGATTCTGCAGCTCAACCCGCTCGGGTCAAGATCAACACGCTCGAGTTATCCTTCAACACGCTCGGGTCAATGTCAAGCCGCTCTAGTTGATGCTCAGGACGCTCGTTTTCTCCAAAAATGGAGCGAATTGTTATGCAGTGAGATTTTCCTCGCAATGGGGAGTCGTGCGCCTCCTCCTAGGACTTGCAAGGCTCTTTTCGACACCAAAGCATATTATTTCCTAATCTACCCTTGCTTAACCTAATGTTGTACTCCATTTTTAATAATCAATAGGATTAAGCTTCCTTAGTTTAGATTTAGCTTTCATTAGGAGTAGATTAGAATATATTAGCATTCAATCTTTACACAAATTACACATTAATCTTTCCTTAATTATTGTTCAAGATTTATTATTGGGTTATTATTGGAGAATTGACAACTCTTCATCAATCAATCATGTCCTCTTCTATTATTCTTTGTTTTCCATTTATTCATCTTAATATTGGTAGCATTCCTTTACTCTTTACTTGTTTATTGTTTATTGTTTCACTCTTTCATCATGTTTATACTTATTAAGATGATTGACACCATTGTTAACATGTTATCCATAATAATGAGTGAATAGTTTCCTAACTAGGAATTACTGGGGGATTAGGGGAGTTAATCATGGGAAAGATTTATTCTTAATGAGATCATATAAATGCTTGCTTATTGTTTTCCAACTTATGCACATATCATGTTTCTCATATCCTTTCAACAAGACTTGTAAGACATAAACCAACTCAAGGCTTGTTAGACCATGCATATAGTTGATTAGGAAGAATTAAGTCTTCTTGTAGGTGTTGTACAGTCTTGACCGACTCGACTCCGGGACCCAAACCTTCCTAGGACTCATTTATGTTATATCACATTAATAGGGAAAACCAAGTCCAATTATAGGTGTTGTACAGTCTTGACCGACTCGGCTCCGGGACCTAAGTTTCCCCAAGAAATCGTAAGATATACATTATATCGATTCCAACAATAATAATTGCTTGCATCCATGAAACTTGTTTGTTTAATCTCACCATGATTCCCATATGATCCCATGATTCCCTAGTATTGTTTATCATTTGATCACACCCTTGTTTTCATTGCTTTCATTTGTTTAGAGTCATCAACTCAACCCAATTGTGACAAACATAGTGCAATTACAATTACATTGAACAATTTTAGTACCCCTTTCCTTTGGGTTCGACCTCGACTTGCTTCCTATGCTAGTAGTTCAGTATAAATGTGTTTGAGACCGTACAACAACGCGTTCATCAAAATGCGCCGTTGCCGGGGATGGTATTGTGTATTTGAATCGTTCTTTTGCCTAGTTCTAGTGGTGCTTCTTCTTAAGGGATCTTGGTTCCTTGAGAATTTTAATTCTTATACTTGCTTTTTTTCTCATTTGTTCAACATGTCTACTTTAACCTTTTGGCAATTTGAAAATGAGTCATTTGATAAATATATTGCAAGATTTGAAGGTTATATGACTCATGCTTGGCATCATGGTTTTACTCTTTCAAATTGTGAAGCATGTTGTGTTGTTTATAATGGCATAAAGCTTGAAACCCGTAACATAGCATTTCACTTGAGTGGTGGTAGGATCTGTGAGATGAGTTGTGAGGAATTTTGGGAATTTGTCGAGTTCATGGCCACCGAATGTCTTAAGCAAACTATATATGACTTCTTTGAAAATGCCAAGGAAGGTATGATAGAAGCGATAACCACACTTCAAAAATTCATTGAGGAAAACTATGATGAAAATGAGATTTGTGAGAATGAGACACCTTCCTATAACCTTGAGCCAACCTACTATGTTCAAAACTTTGCCCCTCCTTGGGAAGATGGTGTGATAGATGAAGAGAGTGACGATGAGGAGGAGTGCATTCTTGATTGTGAAACCAATGCTTGGATGCCGTCATCCTACTCTTCTTGTGTGAAACTGAAACCAACTTCCATGGAATTTGACGTTAATGGGTAAAGTGAGAGGGAGATGGATGTGAGCTTGAGTGAAAACTCACCCTTTGAGGATAACATGTTAGAGGGAGACAATTGTGTTGAACTTGGTGAGCTTTGTTATGACAACCCTTTTGATAATGGTCCTTTTTGGGATGAGGAATATGAGGACATTTGGGAACCCCAAATAGACACCATTCAAGTCACCTTGGATGAAAGTTAGAGTACTTACCTTGAGTGCGGTGACTTTGACTATTTAGAGGACGAGTTGAGTGAAATGTTATATTACTCGTTTCATTTTCCTTCCATCCATCACATATCTTATGATTTTTATCATAGTGTTCTTAACATGATTGTTCGGTCTATTACTTGGGCATTTTTCAATTGCATAATCTTGTGTTGTTATCCATGCCTATTTATATCTCACTCCCAAGAATTTGACTGAGTTCTACGTGCTTTGAGTACTAGTGATAATTTTCTATGAAATTGTTTATTGACAATTTTTGGTTTGATGGAGTTCCTCTATAACCATTAACTTGTATATATGCATTTAGTATACATTTGTATTCATTTAATAAATTGCATGAAAGATGAAAAGGAGGGTTCTCATATTTTAAATGAGCTTTTTGAAGGAAATTGATGAAAATGAGAAGGTAGAAAATCTAAATAAATGAAGAAAATGGAGATTTTGGACTTGTGCACATCTTTCTTATTATTAAAAAGGTGTTTGGTCAAAATTTGCTTGAAATCCATGGGGCCCGACCTCAACCCGTGCGTATTGAAGACCAAGAAAAGGAAAAAAAATATCACTACCAAAGAATCTGGGCGTGTTCCTGAGAAATCGGGCGTCCCAATCTTCAACCTGCGTGGGTCAAAAATGACTCGAGCGAGTCATGCCCCAACTCGAGCGGGTTCAGTGACATAACTTTACACTCCCATCTCACCTACCATCTTTATCTTCTATATATAAACTCAACCCCAACTCACAAAACATCACCCAAACATCAACAAAATCACCTTCAAATTACTCTAAGAATCACTATCCATTTCTACACAATAAGAACCAACTTTTCAACCTTCTACATACTCAAAATCTCCTATTTTCATCATTTTTAAAATTGAGGCTCCAAAAATCCGTAAGCTTTAATTGTGTTTCGGGTTTGATTTTTTCCTTCTAGCTTCAATACATTGCTTCTAGCGTTCTAATAAGGCATTTTGGGCTTGTGCACATATCTCGCGAATATTAGTAAGCTTGTTGATGATCTTAGATGGACTAGTATGAAGAGGAGGCAAGAATGATGACCAAAGATAAAAGAAATAAGGAGTATATGAAGGCATCATAGGCATAAAAGCAAGAAAAAGGATTCTGCAGCTCAACCCGCACGAGTCAAGATCAACTTGCTCGAGTTATCCTTCAACTCGCTCGGGTCAATCTTAACCCGCTCGAGTTGAAGCTCAGGACGCTAGTTTTCTACAAAAATCGATCGGATTGTTATGCAGTGAGATTTTCCATACAATGGGGAGTCGTGGGGCTCCTCCTAGGACTTGCAAGGCTCTTTTCGACACCTAAGCATATTATTTCCTAATCTACCCTTGCTTAACCTAATGTTGTAGCACTATATATACTCCATTTGTAATAATCAAGAGGATTCAGCTTCCTTAGTTTAGATTAAGCTTTCATAAGGAGTAGATTAGAATAGATTAGCATTTAATCTTTCCACAAATTACACATTAATCTTTCATTAATTATTGTTCATGATTTATTATTGGGTAATTGAAGATTATAGGGTTATTATTGGAGAATTGACAACTCTTCATTAATCAATCATGTCCTCTTCTATTATTCTTTGTTTTCCATTTATTCATCTTAATATTGGTAGCATTCCTTTACTCTTTACTTGTTTATTGTTTATTGTTTCACTCTTTCATCATGTTTATACTTGTTAAGATGATCGACACCATTGTTAACATGTTTTCCATGATAATGAGTGAGTAGCTTCCTAACTAGGGATTAGTGGGGGATTATGGTAGTTAATCATGGGAAGATTAATGCTTAATGAGATCATATGAATTCTTGCTAATTGTTTTCCAACTTATGCACATATCATGTTTGATTAAATGCTTGATTGACAACCTACCATGGTTCTCTTATCCTTTCAATAAGACTTGTAAGACATAAACCAACTCAAGGCTTGTTAGACCATGCATATAGTTGATTAGGATGAATTAAGTCGACTTGTAAGTGTTGTACAGTCTTGACCGACTCGGCTCCGGGACCCAAACCTTCCTAGGACTTATTTATGTTATATCACATTAATAGGGAAAACAAAGTCGAGTTGTAGTTGTTGTATAGTCTTGACCGACTCGGCTCCGGGACCTAAGTTTCCCCCAGAAATCGTAAGATATACATTAAATCGATTCCAACAATAATAATTGCTTGCATCTATGAAACTTCTTTATTTAATCTCACCATGATTCCCCTATGATCCCACGATTCCCTAGTATTGTTTATCATTTGATCACACCCTTGTTTTTATTGCTTTCACTAGTTTAGAATCATCAACTCAAACCAATTATGACAAACCTAGTGCAATTACAACTAGATTGAACAATTTGAGTACCCCTGTCCTTTGGGTTCGACCCCGACTTGCTTTCTATGCTTGTAGTTGGGTATAAATGTGTTTGAGAGCGTTCAACGACACATTCATCAATGCAACATATATTATAACACTAGAACTAGTTCAACGACTAACATACAAAACATAAAAATATGTCTACTACAAACCAATGCCAATGGGCCGAATTGAAGTAAAAGCCAAGATTGGCCAAATTTAACATTTAAGGGGAATAAGGTTCAAGAGAGAAAAATAAGAGAGGCACGAGTTGGGCTAGGGTGGGCGTATGAGATACTGTTGTTGACCCTATTTGGGTTAACATAACCGGGACGAGTCTTATACTCCAACGAATCCATCCGATCAAAACACGACCGCACATGATTAGCTTAAGCCGTCAAGCAAGTGTCGAAGTTGAGGACTTTCAAAGATAAGGTCTTAGTGGCCTCGAGTGTCAGTGCCACGTCCTCCCGCAAAGCACGCCCATCCTTCTACAAAGCACCGCCTTGACTCACCAAATTGTCCATCCAATACCCATGGCGGATCATCTCATGATGATGGATATCGCACATGCTTTTCTCCATCATTTTAACATGCCCTTCCAAGCCTCGCATGTAAGACATCACATCTTCATTGCTAATCCCATCATTTGTTGAAGAAGCGCCTAAACTCATGACCACAGTAGCCAACACCGTGGCTTGAGCTTCCAATTTTTCAACAATACTCGTCATATTGAGTCCAACTTCTTTTACATAGCAACCACCACATCCGACGACTTCTCCATAACAACTGAACTTCCCTTAGATTGAAACACCAAATCAGGCCCAATAGCGGCCACTTTCATCAACTTAATATATGTATCACACATCTCGTCCTTGATTATCACACCATAACTACTCCGATTCACAAATTGCTTAGCCTCCGACATACAGGAACTCCACAAGCCATATGGTAAATCCAAAGTTGTATAAAATTTCTCTTCGGTGACGGAAATACTCGTTTGTATAATGCGATGAAAGACGATTAATGGAAGACTACCCTTTTGCCCTTAAATCCATTTATACACCAACACCATCTCATAACTCGAGATCTTGTCATATCCTTCTCATCATGGAACAATGGTATTGCAAAGAAAATTGAAGAAAAAATTCAACTTTGGCGAAAATAAGCCTGCCAACATATTGCTATTACCCGTAGCATCAACATCAAAACATCTCTTAATCTCAAGCTTCTCCTCCTCGGTCACATCTCCCCATTCTGCACTTAGGTTGATTTCCATCCCATCATCAGGGACGGAAAACAGAATACAAAAGTCATCAATGGAGATAGTAACCTCGGACCCATTCACAACCGTATTCAAAACCCCATTTTTGATAGAAACTGAAGCATAAAATTGAATTACCTTTATAAGATAAATCGGGGCCCCAAAAACTGACAGATGTTGGTCCATTCTTGCAATTTCAAGAAGTCGGAAAAGAACCTTTAAGCTTCAATTTTGCCGTACCAAGACGCGAGATAAGACCGTCCACCATGGATACAATATTTGACGACACGGTTCACAAGTGTCCTCTCTTATTTCATAAGACGGACTTTATCAAGTCCTACGACCATAGCATTCAGCATATATTCCCAAAACAGAGTTCTCTTATGATCGTCAAGGCTAACCACTACTTGTACCTCCTCAACCAGGTCCTCTTCAACAACAACCTTATTCTTCCCTTTATTAAGTTTTCTTCATTTCCCATCCACACTAGCTTCACCTTGGTTATGATCGGGATTGGTAGGTTTTGGGTTAGATGATGATGAAGATGGGTTTTGGTTGATTCGGGTTGGTTGCATGTGAGTTTGGATGTACCGGTCTTGATAGAAGACCGAGTTAACGGTTTCGGTGACATGGTGAGGATGATAATTGTTTAAAAGGTTGAGTGTTTGAGAGTTTTGAGGGAAAAGGATTGTGAGGGTGATTATGGTGATTTTGGCGTGAGGGAGGTCGAGTATATATGGAGTGGGGTACAATTTGACTTATGGTAAAATTTTAGAGGGAGTAGGCGGCGTGTAAGCTTGAAATTAGGAAAAGATTCCTTTTTTTTATAGATTACGAATATTTAGGATAAATAATCTATGGTGAGATATGGTAAAAGATATAGATAAAGTTTGGTAAGTCACATGGGTAAGATTTGGTTACAAAAGATAATATAGAGATTTTATGACAAAATTTCGGTCAAAAAGAGAATAAGGAAATATAGTGACGGAATATGATTTGTAATAAAGACGAAATATTCTCGTAATATAATACAATATATAACATAGATATACTTGCAACATAAAATAGGGACCCAGTCATACAATCTCGTCTAATCTAGTCAATCATAAAAAGAATGAAAGATTATGACACATTTAGGTGCCACTGATTAAACCAATTTCCAACCGTAAAATCTCAAACGTTCTCTTGCCAGTGGCTTTGTCAAAATAACTATTGGAGTAGGTGTCCTCCACAATAGTGCGTCTACATTATAAATCTCGTTAAACGAATATAATCGCAATCTTTATATATTTATAATCCTCGTCAGTTGATTAACGTAAATCAATAACGGCTGGCTAACTAAAGTTTGACGTTATTGATGTGAGACGGTGGTGGTCAACTGATTCCTTTCGGTCATACCTAAAGGAACGAGCCCCAATAGAAATCCAAAAATTGTACTTGATACAGTTTAATTAGTCCCTTGATAAACTGACTAAGAGTTAGTCAATTGAGTTAGTTTAGAGAGATCGAATTAGGAACTCGGGCCGATGGAATTTAATATTTAATTATGCGATTATTGAATAATAAATTATTGAGACAGGTTTTAGAAATTAATTGTTACTCCCTCCAATTTCCTATTATCTTCCCTCTTTCCTTTTTCACAAAAGTTTGATTATCTTCCCTCTTTCCTTTTTTGGTATGTTTCATTCATTTTTTATTAATTTCTCTCTCCTAAAAAATCAACAACTCCCATTACTTTATCGATTCTTTATTCTTTATTCATTCTTTATTATTTTCTCTCCCCTTTAAATTTCAGAACTTACAATACTTTATTCTACTTTATTCCATCTTTCTTCCCCTTTCTTAATTTTTGTGCTCAAAAGAAAGGGGAAGATATAAGAAAATTGGAGGGAGTAATTACTAAAACTGTACGAACTGACTAATGGGATTAGTGTGGGTATGTATTATATATATATATATGCAAAATACATGTATGTATAATGAGTGTTATGAGACGAAAACAATTGGGATACATTTTATCATAAAAGATGATAAAAATGAATGATTTATAACAAATTGTGAGATAAATTATAAAATCAAAAATGTACCCAAATGGTCCATTTTGGGCGTGTGAATGGTGCCTAGAGTAGGCTGATTAGTTTTTCTTTTACACTATTCTAAACAAGCATGCAAAAATCACAACACTCAACCTCCCTCTCTACTCTATGTGGCCGGCCCACTCATGCCTAATAAGAAGAATTTTCTCCTTATTCATTTCACTTGTGCATTTTGTTGAAAATACACTTATCTCTTTAAATCCTCTTAAATATTATCAACATTTACTATTCGTTAGTAATATCAAATCTAATATTATTATTAAGGGTTAGTATTAGAAATATCTAATTATTTTTTCTTATACTAGTTGGTGCAAGTTCTTGGGTGCAATCTAAAGGAGATCTTCTACATTGGTGATTTGGATTTTTTGGAAGATCATCACATTACTGTAAGCTCAAGAACAATAAGAAAGGTGTTCTTATTGTGCCCACATTTGATTCCATATCAATGTAAGGAAATGAGATTTCTTCTCTTATTTATATTAATGCCTTTATATTGTATGCATGTTACATAGATCATTAAATTACTAAATTAGAGTAATTTGGTAAACTAATTAGAGGAGTCTAATTAGGAGTCTATGACTTTCATGTGGTATCAGAGCTATCTTGTATCATGTATGTTAATTTTGGGCATTTTATCATGTCATGAGATAACTAATAAAATTAAAAAAATTATCTTAGAAAAGGTTTTGGCACGAAATTTTTTATTGCATGCATACCTATTGACCTTAAAATGGTTGTGTTCAAATTTGGTAATTTGTGGAGTTATTTTGCTAATTATTATCATTTTTATATAAAACCGAGTCAATATTACCATATTTTGGTTAAAAGATTAACTAAAAATAGTTTCATGTTGATTCTGGCCATTAAACTTTTATATAACCCCACATGCATGATTTACATAGAGTATATAAAATTTCATAATTTATTATTGAGTTTTGCATGGTTATTGATTTTTAATGGTTAAAAAGTCGATAAAATGGGATTATTTTGTTCAAAAATATGGAACGTTTTTTCGGGGAATGAGATTTTTTTTTATATTCCTAAATATGTTTTAAAAGTTAAAAGTGAAATCGAAAACTGATTTCAACTTTATTTCTTTTTATGTTTATTGGTTTTTATAAAGATATAAACCGATAAATATGGATGTTTTTTATTCTCAAATTTTATTTGCAATTTTTTGGGAAATTTATACTTTTTGGGTCCCTGTATTGGTTTCATAATATACAAAATTTTTTATTTCAAATTTTTTTTAATGTTTATAATTATTTTGAATTATTTCATAAAAGTTATGTTAAAACCGATATAACTAGCAAATAATATCAATTCAAACTAATTAATTATCAACCAATTAGTGGGGCTTAATGTTTGAGCTTTAAAACAGTTTATACAATTAGTTTGAGCTAAAAAAATTTTTAGTCTTGATTATTGATTTTTTAAACAATTAAAAATCGATTAATTCCACAAAACCGAGCTAGATACTTATGATTGTGATAATGGGCGATTTTGGCATGAATTTACAGTATTTTATATATTGTTTTATTTTTGAATGAATGAATTGTTGGAATATGTGTCCTCCGACAATAATGCGATCACAACTGTCGATCATGATGATCACATGTTTAAGTCTCATTTTAAGAATACATGTGGGAAGTAATATTTTACAGTCAGCTGGTCCGCAAATATCGGTAATGATTGGCTGACTAGAGTTTGACATTACTGTCGTACGACGGTGGTGATCATTTGATCCCCTTAGGTCATACCTAAAGGGTAACACTCTTAATTAATTATTTAATTGATCGTATGACGATACGGGTTAATTAAACTACTTAAAATTGACGGACGATTTTGGAAGTAATATTTACATGTCTCATTGTAATTTGATAAGATACGGTCTAAGTAATCGAATTGTTTTATTACTTAGATGAAATTATTGTTTACGGAAACTATTGAAACAGAATGAATTGATTATTATAAATACAGAATGATGTAATTTATGACTCGGGAACCCATTACGGTACAAGTAATTATGAATTACTAGGTTAACTTTATAAGTGACATATTTTATTAATATGTTGATTTTTAATTGTTAAAAATACATTTTATATACCTAATGTCATGGAACATGTTACATGTGACAAATTGACAAAATAATGTGTAAAATGGATTTTCCATTTTACACTATATGTACCGAAATTATGGGTGGGTTGGGGTTTATATTATGTTTTATTATTCATAAAAGGAGCATAATGATTAACCTAAACACATAGCCTTGTATGCCTAATTTCTTGGGAAGAATTGAAGCTCATGCATTGGCCCCTTTAACCCACCCCACCCGGTTTTGTCATAGAGAAAGGCCAAGGGTTTTTCTCTATAATTTGATTATTATACACTACATGCAAACTAGTGTATTTCATCATTCATTCTAACAAATCTAAAATATAGAGTTTTAGAGAGAATATTTCTCCTTCTTCTCCCTTCTCTTAACCAAAAAACAAGAGACAAAATTCAATATCTTGGGTCAATTTTATTAAGATTAATATTATTCTAGTATTAATAATATTAATCTTTTGAGAGGTTATCTTGGTTATAATTCCTTGGGAGGGATTCTAAGCTTGAATCCTTTGTTCATCCAATATTAGGAAGCTCAAGAACAAGTGAGTAGGAGAACTCATTTGTGCCCATATATTCGAAATCTCAATGTAAGGAAAACGATTTCTTCTTTATCTTTATTTATGTTTGCATGCATAAGTTCTAAATTAATTTTATGACTAAATTAATTGAAACATATATGAATATATTGTAAAATGAGATATAGATTTATAACAAGCAGTATCATGAGCCTTAGGTTGTTTGCATGCAAATCGGTTATAGTTTTTCCGAGTTATACGATTAGCAAATAAAACTTCTAAATTTTATTTTATTATGATATATCACGAAATCAATTATGCATGTTAAAGTTTATGGTCCTAAAATGTATTTAGGATATTTTGGTTAATTTATGGATTTTTATTGTTCATTTTATATAATAATGGCATTAAAATGTGATTTTATGATAAAAATGTGATTTTTGGACTAAACTTCGATTTTTAAAGTGTTTTATGGATATTTTTTCACATATATTATATTTTGATGACCTGGTATTTTTCATAATTTTATGAGTTCTTATGCTCGAAATATGGATTTTTCAAGATAAAATCGAATTTAAATGGAAAAATAGGTTAATATGAGTTATATTTTGAATATGGTCATAGAAATTTAGTATGTTGTCTCATGAAATTTTAAAAGATGTGTGTAAAATAATTGGCTACAATGAAGTCTTTATGCATGATTTAGGAATTTTTGATGAAAAATTACATAAATAGTGACTTTAATTAGTACAAATTGCTAAAACATACTTCATGACTAAAGAAAAATGTGACATGTTTCATTTTATCACCTATTTCAGATCTAAATTTGAAAATTTGATAAAAATTTATTTTTCTCATATTTTTATGGGTATAATTGATAAATCCTATAAACCGCAACATTGTTTTTCTTGATAATTTTCGAAATTTTTATCCTAAGTTTTGAACATTATGATTGTCATGTTATTTTTCCAGAATGTTCATGAGTTTAAATTTCAAATTTTGAATTTATTTGAATTTTTTATGATTTATTTGAAGTTTATGGCATTATATTGTAATTTTAAGTCCTTTTATGAACAATATTAAGAAATATAAGTTAATTATTGTAAATATGTTAGTGGAGACTAATTTTGAGTCCTAAGATGGTTAGGGTAATTAACTAGTACATAAATATGATTTTATGTAATTATTGTGATTTTAAAAGGTTGAATCACGCAAATCGGTAAAAACATATTAATATACGATATTGGCTCCTTAAAGGCGATTTAGAATAAAATTGGGCATGTTCATACATATTATAATGCTGCATTTTATTTTTGATTGTCATAATTTTATTTTATGTAATTATTGAATTATGTAATTTTACTTAGTATGGCCTTAGTTTTTAATTGATATTACCCGAAATGTATGGGAATATCGATTCGGTTGTAATTTATTGTGATCTCGTATCACCGTGTTGTAATTTAATAGATTTATTTTATTTTAATTACAAATGTATAATAGGAAATTATGTAATTTGTTATGTAATTTATTTATTCCGGAGATCCTTGAAGACGGTGCCACTCGAGAAGGCGATCCATTAAAGACGGTGTTGCCTTGATATGCGTGCCAAGACCGAAGTTCAAGGGACCAAAGGAGTTGGTTTCCGAATTTGTAATAGTTAAATTAGATTTACTATTTTAGGAAGACCATACTAGGATTTTTATTATGCTTTGCATTTTATTTATATGTTGCATGTATCGCTAAATCGCCATAACTAAAACATGCATTATCATTTTAATCGAGTTTATCGACCGTGTCAAATACAATTATCGTAGTTCACCGCTTTAGTTAACTTAAAACGTGATAGATAATAAATTGACATGACCTCTCGCTAAAAATAAATAATTGAGACTTAGCCTTACCAAAAAGTAGAAACCATGAAAACCTATTTCGTGAGGGAGTGCACTCGGCCACACCGGGGTACAAACCTTATTACGTAGGGGAAGTGGGTGATAAATGTCTATCTACCGAATTCATGTTGATAAGGGTTTTATCGGCCACACCGTGCCCAAGTTAGTGTGGGTTTGGATCATGGACAAATTTATTCGAAATTAGGATTGAGCTCAACGGAAGTATTCATGACCGTAGTCGAATGTGTTCCGGGCTATAGATAAATATTAAAGTAATTTTATCGACCAAGAGTTCTAAAAGTTGAATCGATTAAAGCGTTAATCCACCGAGTTATATTGATAAGGGATTCATCGGCCACACGGTGCCCAAGTTAATATGAATTTGGATCTTGGAATCATTTATCAAGTTGGGTAGAGGTCACTAAATAAATGCAATAAAACTTGTTTAAATTAAATTATTACGAGTGTTATTATTATTTTGAAAACGACATATGTTTTATTCCTTCTATTTTCGTTTTGTAGACCACCTTTATTTCTCATAACAAATGGCCGCACCAAACACCAACGCCACACCTCTCACTAATGCTTCATGGCTCCGATCCTTCATGGATCGTTGTAAACTTGAAAAGAATGGGTCAAATTTCTCCGATTGGGATGCCCAACTCAAATTAGCCGCCCAAGGTGACGACAAGCTTCGTTACCTTACCGAGGCCTCTCCACCCGAACCTAATGCTAGGTCGAGTGCCGCCACTAGGGAAGCATATGAGGCTTACCACAAGGAGTCCGCCGCAATGAAAAATGTGTTGATTTTTGCGATAGAGGCGGATCTTCAAAGGAGAGCCTTTAAAATAGGCACCGCTAATGAAATCTATTCCAAGCTTGTGACAATGTTTTCACAAACTCCGAGGATCGTCCAATATGAGGCGGCCTCGGAATTCTTTGATATCGATTTCATGGAGGGCCAAAAGGTTAGCCGTCACGTGCTCAAATTGTTGGAGCTAGTCGAGACATTGAAGATTCAAAAAGTTGAAATCCCCAAAGAACTTATTTTAGATAGGATTCTACACTCCTTATCCAAAGTCAAAGCGTATGTTCAATTCCGGGTGAATTTTAACATGCAAGACAAGGATGTGTCTCTTGAAGAGTTGCACAAGTTACTTGTGCAAGCCGAAAGAGACACGGGGTTAAATATTAACCCACCTAAGGATGTGCTTTACATAAGCACCAAGAGCAAGGGGAAGTTCAAGAAGAATGTGAAGAAGGGTAAGAAGCAAGCTCCAACTTTCACCAAGGCTAAGACTTTTGAAGCTAGCACTTCCAAGACCAAGAAGGGTCCTCCTGATAAATGCCATTATTGTAATGGTGTTGGACATTGGAAAAGGAATTGTTCCAAGTATCTGGGTGACATCAAAGCTGGAAAGATCACTCCAGTAGGTAAATGACTATCCTTTCTTTTATGTTTCTAATTCAACTATGGTATTGTGCTACAAAGTTGTGATAATGTATCCCCTTTTATTGTAAATAGAGCCTCCACCAAGCAAGGACAAGGGAAAAGAAAAGCAAGCTTGAGAAATCATGAAGGAGCTAGGAGTAGCTACCGATAAAGCTTGACTTTTATTATTGTCTTATTTTATGTTATGTTTCGGATTTTTAGAACTATTTTGATTTTCGTGTTCGACATGGAAATGGTTGATCCTTTCTAAAAAATTGTTGTATTTTAGATTATGGTGGCTTGGTTTGCAACCCAAGTCACCCCTTTTATCGTATTTTCTTTGTTCTAAAAATTCGTCTTTATATGATTGCACATGGAAACATATGATCATCCACTTAAACTGATCTAATAGACAACTATAATGATGGGATTCATTATATGTCCACAAGCATAAGGCTTATGTATGATCAATTATAAAGTGATGTTGAGTTGATGAACTCTCTTAAAGGAATGTCAATCACCAAGTACACTTATCAAATCTAAAACAATTAGTCAATCTATGAGATAGTCCTCCTTATGCTTCAAAATCATTATTTGTGTCTCATACGCTATCTTTGAATCTCTAGTGTATTTATTCTAAAGATAGAGTGGGAGAAAAATGAAGACACGAAGAACACAAAGCAAATTTGTATACTTGAGTAAATGAGATCTATGCAAGAAAGAATGATTTGTATATCTATATAGATAGTGTACACGAGAAGATGAGATCTATGGTCTCGAATAGATGAAAGCTACATGACATAAGAAACCAAGTGAAGTAATCAAAAGAATATGTTCTCAAGATTACTACATGAGGAGACCAAAAGAAAGTTTTGGAAGAAAGTGACTAATGAAAAAACTTATCAAGAGATTTGGCTAGTTTATGAACAACATTTGACCAAGAGTTTCAATATTGATATTTACATAAGATCCTAAATGAAACAAAGTTGCATCCTTGAAAGTAAATGAGATTTATGACTAAAAGTTGCAAAGAAAGATATGCCGATATCTACGAAAGCTAAGTTAATTGTTAACCATGCTAGTACCATTACTTAACCTCATTATGAAAATGAAATGGTTAAACCTCCTTCTGGGAAAGGGTATTTTGAGAAGGATGTATATTAAATCAAATTCACATTTAAGTAATGACATTGCTACGCATCATTATAAAATGAATGAGTTAGAGATTAAAATCTCTTTCCATAAGTTTAAGATTGAAACCTTTTCTAAATAGGTATTTTGAAAAGATATGTTGGGAACATTTGGTTTTATCTTAAAAACTTGGCAAAGCAAAATATATTTCAATTCTTGAAATGTTTCGATTGAGTAGTCAATTGCGAAACATGTGGAATTAAGTGGGAGTTTGAAATTATCATGTGAAGACATGGAATTTAGTGGGAGCAATCATCTTGTAAAATTTATAACTCATTGCTCATTGAGAATGACGAGCTAATACTATCTTTCACAAAGAAGTATTTGAGTTTTCAATTTTGGATGAAAATGGACTATGATGAATCCAATCACATCATCAGATCATGGATAGGTATTGAGATATACACATCGAATCAACGAGAAATGTAGGTTATTCATGTCAATGAAAATGGAATTGCCATTAGCAGTCATGGTCATTCATTGAACCTAAGAATGGTTGATCACATGATTATAAATTACTAATGTTTCCGCCATTAGAATAATCATGCACATGTCCAATAATGAATCATATGCATAAGAGCATGATGAATCATTGGCAAGCCATAGAAGAATCGTCATGAATTCTCGAGGAGAACTAATGAGTGATTCCAGTGTTGGACAAAACCCTCTGTTATGTGACAAGAGGTTGCACATATTGAAGTTCGAACACACGTAAGGATTTATGAAAATCCTAAGCTATTCAAGCTAAAAGGAGGAATAAGAAGTTTGGAAAGATACTTAGTTAAAGTAAGAAGTTACTCAAAACTAATATTTTCTAATATACTAGGACTTATGAGAAGTGCTTGGCTAATCATCTTGATAATTGTTGCAAGACCCTACAAAACGTATACCTAGTGCATTGTGAGTTGGTAGAACACTTGACCAGTGCAAGTTATATCATCCACCACAAATTCGTTGGTTATGTGATAAACAACAAGAAAGTTCTTTCAAGATAAAGAACCCAAACCAAGGTTGGGAACCTATATGTGTACTTGGTAAGGTTCATGCTATGAGAGATAACTTGAATATAAAGGAAAATGCAATTAAAGAAGTTTGAACACATGGACACATGGTATGTTAAACTTCTATTGCAATCGACTAGTGTTTACACACTTACGATATACATCACAAGGTTGTAATATGGTATTGACTACCCGAATGTGATGTCGACATTTGTCGTTTAAGTTATTATTAACTCACCTTATAATTTGTTACATCCAAACGGGTTTTAGAGACAATTGAACCCCGTTAAAGTGAACACGGATTATCATTGTATTCGCCCATAGTCACTTACATGAGGTGACGTCTCGAAGTGACTAGAGTGTGATGCGATTGATGGTGCGATCGATGGCAAGTTCAAGTGCCATGGAGTCATGTGTGATGACTAGTCGATCACATATGCAGACTGTTAGGAACACCTTGTCGGGCCTTATGACCGCTTATAGAGTTCTGGCAAATTTATATAGCCTGGTCGTGGCAAGAGCTACTATAGTATTCTAATGAGTCGAAGATTGTTCGCCAAAGATGGCACAGTTTTAGATTAACTTAGATTTGTGTTACTACGACCTTCGTAAATGGGGTCAAATGGGCATATTTTGGGTTATGATGGTTGTGGCTACTCGAAAGGAATAAGTGCGATAGGAATTATCCACCCCTTATCAAGGTTATAACAATATCTCAGGGCCACTCGAGGAGTAATGAACTGGAAAAGCGTGGCCACGCTCGGATGATATCTATGGTAGATGAATCCGGTCAATCAGTTATTCTCCAAATCGAGGAAACCACTCTCGATATGATCACTTGCAAGTACGACCTGAAAGACACCTTGCATTGAGTGGGAGATAGTAATATGACAAGAGAATTGGTGACGCAAACTTGTCGTGGACAAGTGGGAGATTGTTGGAATATGTGTCCTCCGACAATAATGCGATCACAAATGTCGATCATGATGATCACATGTTTAAGTCTCATTTTAAGAATACATGTGGGAAGTAATATTTTACAGTCAACTGGTCCACACATATCGGTAATGATTGGCTGACTAGAATTTGACATTACTGTCGTGCGACGGTGGTGATCAGTTGATCTCCTTAGGTCATACCTAAAGGGTAACACTCTTAATTGATTATTTAATTGATCGTATGACGATACGGGTTAATTAAATTACTTAAAATTGACGGACAATTTTGGAAGTAATATCTACGTGTCTCATTGTAATTTGATAAGATACGGTCTAAGTAATCGAATTGTTTTATTACTTAGATGAAATTATTGTATACGGAAACAATTGAAACGGAATGAATTGATTATTATAAATACAGAATGTTGTAATTTATGACTCGGAAACCCATTACGGTACAAGTAATTATGAATTACTAGGTTAACTTTATAAGTGACATATTTTATTAATATGTTGATTTTTAATTGTTAAAAATACATTTTATATACCTAATGTCATGGAACATATTACATGTGGCAAATTGACAAAATAATGTGTAAAATGGATTTTCCAGGTTACACTATATGTACCGAAATTATGGGTGGGTTGGGTTTTATATTATGTTTTAATATTCATAAAAGGAGCATAATGATTAACCTGAACACATAGCCTTGCATGCCTAATTTCTTGGGAAGAATTGAAGCTCATGCATTGGCCCCTTTAACCCACCCAACCCGGTCTTGTCATAGAGAAAGGCCAAGGGTTTTTCTCTATAATTTGATTATTATACACTACATGCAAACTAGTATATTTCATCATTCATTCTAACACATCTAAAATATAGAGTTTTAGAGAGAATATTACTCTTTCTTCTCCCTTCTCTTAACCAAAAAACAAGAGACAAAATTCAATATTTTGGGTCAATTTTATTAAGATTAATATTGTTCTAGTATTAATAATATTAATCTTTTGAGAGGTTATATTGGGTATAATTCCTTGGGACGGATTCTAAGCTTGAATCCTTTATTCATCCAATATTAGGAAGCTCAAGAACAAGTGAGTAGGAAAACTCATTTGTGCCTATATATCCGAAATCTCAATGTAAGAAAAACGATTTCTTCATCTTTATTTATGTTTGCATGCATAATATCTAAATTAATTTTATGACTAAATTAATTGAAACATATATGAATATATTGTAAAATGAGATATAGATTTCTAACATGAATATCATTTATTTTTTTACTTATGCAATTTGTACCTAGTATGGCCTAGTTTATTTTTAATCGTTATTACCGGTAATGTAAGGGGATAACGGTTCGTTTGTAATTTAATTGCGATATCGTATCGGCGGTTTATAATTATTAATAGTTTATTTTTAATTAGATAAAATGTATAATAGGTATTGCAATGTATTCATTTGCATCTATTTTTAATACTAATTACAATGAAGACCGGTTTTGACTCGAGACAGTGCCATTTTTGAAGAAGTTTCAAATCCCACAAGACGGTGCTTTTTTTGGAAGGTGTTTTAATGAAGGGGCAAGGGACGAAGGAGTTGGTATCCAAATGATTAATAATCTAGCTAATTTAATCACCTAGTTGGCCATACTAGGACTTAATATTTTTACATATTTATTTTTTGCTAACATTTCAAGGCAAAATCGCCGCACATGCATTTATTTATGATTATCAATTAACGGTTATTTATATTTCGCCTACTTAGTTCACTTATAGGGAAATAATAACTAAATTGACAAGATCTCTCACATATTTAAATAATTGAGATAAAAGCCTTACCAATTAGTAACACCTATGAATCCCGTGTTCATTAGTGCAACACGATAGTGGACCTTTTTACCTCGACTAAGTAGGGTGATGAGATCACGTGACAAAATTGGGTTGGACTCAACGGGAGAAGATTTGTCCCGGGGCTAAGAGATGGGTTTATTTGAATCCGTCAACCGAGAGTTCTAAGGGTAGAATTAGTCAAAATGTTGACTTACCGTTTTTACATAAAAATTGTCATAATATGATCATTTTTGTCTAAGAACGGATCTCGGAATCATTTTTATAAATTCGTGGGGGGATCATTATATGAATGCTAAAACTTAATAAAATAGTTTTAAAAGTAATATATAAAACAATGAATGCTTATATTTCCTTATTTTGTTGTAGTGTTTTTAATTCGCAATGACAACACCATCTTCCACAACTCAACTTGGAAAAGACTCATGGCTAAGGTCGGACAAATGTATTTTGAAAGATGGCGGAAGTAATTTCGTCGAATGGGAATCGACTATCAAAAGCGCCTCGGTATCCGATAACATGCTCCGCTATTTGGTTAAACCTCCTTCTTCCGAACCCGGCCCAAGGGCTACTACGGCGGTATGGACTGCCTATGATGACCATATGAAGGTCGCTAATGATGTCAAAAATATCTTCATATGGCCCATGGCTTCTAATATCAAGCTTCATTGTATCTTCCTCAGTGCATATGAGATATTCACTAGGGTAACAACAATGTTGTCACAAACACATCAAATCCGCCAATACGAGGCTGCGGTGCACTTCTTTGAAGCAAAGCTTGAAAAAGGCCAAAATGTTGGTCCACATTGTGCTCAAAATGGTTGAGAACGTAAACACTCTAGCATGTTTAGGGTGTGAAATTCCAAAGAAACTTGCGGTGGACCGCATTCTCCACTCACTTACCAACAAGTTTGCCCACTTTAGGGTGAACTATAACATGAACAACATGGATAAGAGTTTCCATGAGCTTCATGCTCTTCTTACTCAAGCGGAGAGGGATATGGAGGCTAGTGGGACTGATACAAAGCATGTTCTTTCAATGAGATTAATGAACTTACACCTTAGGGTTCGCAAGAGAAAGAGGAAGGGAAAGACACAATTCAAAAAGTAAGACATAGGAAAGGGTAAAGCTATTGTGAATAGCAAGACCAAGCCAAAGGGTGGAAAACATTCTGATGCCGAATGCTATTATTGTAATGGCAAGGGCCATTGGAGGCGAAATTGTCCCAAATACTTGGAGGATATTAAAGCCGGGCGTGTGACACCAATTAGGCGTGTGGAAGCAAAAGGTATAATATCCTCTACTCTCTATATGATAGAGATTAATTTTGCTTGCACTTCTACTTGGGTATTAGATACCGGATGTGGATCTCACTTTTGCAATCATTTGCAGGGGTTGAAGGATGTGCGAGCACTAGCCAGGGGTTATATGGACCTACGCATGGGGAACAGAGCTAGAGTAGTGGTTGTTTCCATGGAAACATATGTGCTCACTTTAGCTAGTGGTTTAGAGTTGTTTTTAAATCATTTTTATTTTGTACCAACCTTAACCAAGAAAATTATCTCCATCTCCGTGTTAGACGCGGAAAGTTTTTCTTTTGTCACCAAGGATAATTGTTGTACGTTTTCTTTTAATGATATGGTTTATGGTAAAGCCATTTCTATTGGAGGTATTTATGTTCTTAATAATGTCAATGAATTTTATCATGTAGAGAACAAGAAACGCAAAACAGGTGAACCTAATCTATCCTACCTCTGGCATTGTCGTTTAGGTCATATAAACGAAAAATGAATTAACAGACTTGTTCAATCTAAAGTTCTCAAACCATTTGACTATGAATCTTATGGTGTATGAGAGTCTTGTCTCTTAGGAAAGATGACTCGCGCTCCTTTTATGGGTAAAGGGACACGAGCTAGTGAGGTTTTGGCTCTCACACATATGGATGTGTCTGGTCCATTAACCATCACCGCTCGAAGAGGTTATCACTACTTTATCACTTTTACTGATGATTTAAGTAGATATGGGTATGTCTACTTAATGAAGCACAAAAGTGAAGCCTTTGATAAGTTCATAGACTTTCAACATGAAGTAGAGAACCAATTAGATACGAAGAACAAAACCCTACAATCCGATTGTGGTGGTGAATACTTAAACAAAGAATTTGATTCTCACCAAAAAGATTGTGGCATTGTATTACAATGGACTCCGCCTGGCGCAATACAATTAAATGGCGTGGCTTAAAGGTGAAACCGAACTTTATTTCATATAGTTCGGTCTATGATGAGTCTAACTGAGCTTCTTGATTTGTTGTTTTGTTTCGCCATCTTGTCTGCAATATTCTCACTAAATTGAAGCCCGACTAAAGCCGCCAATAAGACTCCCTATGTGATATGGATAAGGAAGGTCCCTTATTTGTCGTTTATGAGAATTTGGGTTGCGAGGCGTATGTTCACAACAAGTCTGACGACAAACTTGCACCCAGATCTGACCAATGTCTTTTTGTAGGATATACGAAAGAAACACGTGGTTATTACTTCTACAATAGTAAATGAGATCAAAGTGTTTTTGGCTCGTGATTTTGTCTTCTTAAAAAAAGAATTTATTTCTAAAAGATAGAATGGGAGGAAATTTGAACTTGATGAAGTTCAGAGCCACAAACCGAGAATGAAGTAGGGGGTAACGTTCCTTCCACTTCTCAAATATTTATTGTTCCTAGGAAGTTAGATAGAATTAGTCATCCACCTGACCGATACCTCGGTAATATATAGAAAAATAGTGATTTGTTACTTTTAGAAAGTGATTAACCCACTACCTACAAATCGGCCATTTCTAGTCCTGACTCAGCACATTGGCTTGAAGCCATGCAAGCTGAAATGGATTCTATGTACGAGAACCAAGTATGGGACTTGGTGGATTTACCTGAGGGTGTAAAACCACTTCAGTTTAAATGGATATTCAAGATAAAGCTCGGCATGGAAAATCATATAGATGTTTACAAAGCTAGATTGGTGGCAAAAGGTTTCACTCAAGTTCATGGTCTCCACTATGACGAAAGCTTCGCCCCGATCTCTATGCTTCGGTCCATTACGATTATATTAGCGTTTGCCGCATTTCATGATTATGAGATTTGGCAAATGGATGTCATTACCGTCTTCTTGAATGAGATTCTAGAAGAGGAAGTGTACATGACACAACCTAAAATTTTTGTAGATAAATCTATACTTGGCAGCATCTGAAGCTGCAAAGGAAGCTGTTTGGATTCGGCAATTCGTGGAAGGACTAGGAGTAGTCCCTACTGCCGAAGACCGGATCACTATATATTGTGATAAGAGTGGGGCTATTTTTCAAGCTAAAGAGCCCAAGTCTAGTAATAAATCTAGACACGTACAAAGTAAATATCATGTAATAAGAGATTACGTGGATAGAAAGGATGTAACACCCCTAATTTCCGTAATATATTTCTTTAATTTTTATTTTCCCATATTTAATATTTTATTTTCCGGGAAAATATCCGTCTCTTGTCTTTTTGGCTTGTTGGGTTCGAAACGGGTGAAGACCCGCTCTTTTCTTGGGTCTCACGTGTATATAGAGTAGATGGGTTGAGTTTTGGGCCTAAGTTTGGTTTAAACCCATGAGCTTCTTCTATAAATAAGAAGGGAAACCAAACCCTTGCTTTTCTTTTCTCATAATTCTCACAAAACCCTAAACCTAAATTCTCTCCTCTCTATCTTCTTCGTAAGTTTTGGGCCTAAGTTTGGTGCCGCGCGAGATCTCGCTTAGGGTTTTATTCCGCCCTTTCGTTTACTTAGTTCTTCATCGTTCTTCGTGCCTAGATCGATCTTACTCCTTAGATCTATCTATCTTCTTCGTAAGTTTCGTAGTCTAAGCTTTTTATTTAAAGTTTATATATATATATAAATATATATATATATATATATATATATATATATATATATTAGTATATTTATTAGATTCATTATCTTTGACACGTGGATGATTCAGTAAAGGCGTGGAGACCGCACCTGGAGAAGAGATCTATATTGTCGAAGACGATCTTTAGATTTAATTGCATAGTAAGGTAACTAGGTGTTTCTCTTTTAATTGTGTTTATTCGAATTGATGTAATTAATGTGATTTAATGATTGGTTTAAATGATTGATACATGTTTGATTGTTTATTATCATGTTAATTATGTTTTCGCATGTTTATATATGGTTTAATGTATTAATTTTATATCATATGTTGCTTATGCGTAAAATATGGGTGTCATGAGCACAATTAGGGTTTACGATTGAACCCTAATGGACGGCGTGATAGGCGGCCAAGAGTGCTCTCCAAAGATATAGCTAAAGCTAGTATAACCTTGATGATTATTCGAGTGTTATAGCTGAAGTTAGTATAACTTTGGGTCGTTACTCTAGTTATGACTGAAACAGGTATAAAATTAGATATATGAATCAAGGTTATAGCTGAGTCTACTATAACTTTGGAATACGAGTTAAGGTTATAGCTGAAACAAACGTAACCCTGAGATTATGGCTCAAGGTTATGGTTGCAATTGGTATAACTTCGAGCTTCATGTCAAGGTTATGGTTGAGGTAAGTATAACTTCAAGTTAAATATGTTGAAGTGGTAGTCGAGGTTACTATAACCTCGCATCCAGAGTTCATGTTATGGTTAAGGTTACTATAACATTGATCGTTAATACTTGTTTTTACATGTTATGTGGTGTTTAGTTATATTGTATGCTAATGTATGCATGAGTTGTTGGTTACTCTTGTTCATGTGATAAGTGGATGGTCAGTTATACTATCCTATGAGTTGAGTCATGATATTGTTCACGAATGTTGGTACAGTCAGTTATATTATGCATTTGTTTGTTGGCTGGTTTGAATAGATGACGGTAGTGTCAGTTATATACTATCAGAATGAACAAACGCCACCCTTTGGGGACTGGTGAATGGTATATAGTCGGGGGGTAACAGAGGCAGTGCGTTATATGCTCTGTTCACCGAGTGTCATTCGGTGTACAGTTATTGCACCGAGAGTCTGGGCAGGTCTTAGACATATAGGCAGTGGTTATACGTTATATATAGTACCTTGGAGGCAGTGCGTTATACGCTCTACACCGATGGAGGCAGTGCCTTATATGCTCCATCAGCTAGAGGCAGTGCGTTATACACTCTAGCAGTTAGAGGTAGTGCGTTATACGCTCTATTGACGTTCGCTCTATTCGACTATGCTTTGATGATAGCTTTATGCCTTCTGTTGCTATGGATCGTGTGTCACCATGTTTGCTATGCTTTGATGGTAGCTTTGTGCCTTTTGTTTATGTGGGCCATTTGTCACTACAAGTCTTATAACTGTTCATGGTCTACTGGTTGTATATGGACTAGGTTTTAATGTTTGCATTCGTCTAGGGTTGATGAAGTTATGATAAGTTTTTCTTGGGTTTCATGAGTATAGAATATCTCACATGTTTACTTGTTTTACATTTCAATTGTTAATGATTGTTGGTTATATTCAATTATTGTAAACATGACTCGGAGAGCATCTAGTTACTCCTGACTTATTGTCGACCCCCATTCTTAGGTTGAATGCTCGTCGCTGTTTGGATTATGTTTGTTTGGGATACATCGAGGGGCGAGCCAAATAATAAGTTAGGAGTTGCTTTTACATTTTGAGAACCTTGAATAATGTATTAGTTTGGTTTTTGTTTTTAGTAGCAAACCGGATTGGTCAGGTGTTTACGCCACCTTGACCCCTTTTATCATTATTATACTTGGATATTTCATTTAATCTACATTTTTCCTTTGTTATATAATTTGGGTTGTTACAGTTGGTATCAGAGCGAACACGCTCCCAACACTCACTTAGTTGACGACTAAAATAAATGTCTTAGTTAATGAGTGAGAGTAAATAGGGTAGAAACCAATTGGATTTATTGGTTTTCTTATGTTTGCAGAGTGTCTAAGTAGTTGTTTGGAGTGGTACTTAGGTTCTACCCCTTATAAAAAGATTTTATTCTTGCAGATGGTGCGTAATGTGAATGGTGAGACTGATGCTGATCGCATTAGGATACTTGAGGACGCTTTGGCATCTATGGCCGAAGGTTCCACTAATCACCTCAACAACAATAACAGCAACAACAACCATCCGCAACAGACTGTGTTCGATTGCTTTGCTCGTCACCGTCCTCCTACTTATGATGGTGCAAATAATCCTACTACTTTGGTGGCTTGGATTCGACAGATCGAGAAAATATTCCTTGCTACTAGGTGTCCTGAGGATCAGAAGGTGGACATTGCCACTTATTATCTGATGGATGAGGCTGACAACTGGTGGGCTCTTGCAAGAGCTGGTCTAGAGGGTCAGCTAGTGTATAATTGGACTGTTTTTTCTTAGGCTCTGAAGAAGTGGTTTTATCCTGAAGAGATGCATTGGCAGAAGGAGCAGGATTTCCTTCATTTACAGCAGGGTTCCATGACTGTAGAGGAGTACATTAACAACTTCGTGAAGCTATCACGATTTGTTACCTATGTTGCTATGGACGAGGTTTCAAGGACTCGACGCTATGAGAAGAATCTGGCTCCTAAGGTCCGGACTGCTATGTCTGGTATTCCTTCGACATCATTCCAGCAGGCTTATGATCGTGCTCTTGGCATTTATGATTCAGTTCTTGCTATCGAGGCTGAGACGAGTGCGAAGAGTAAGTCCGTGAAGAGGCCTTATGTTCCTCCTAGTGCTCCCCAGATGAAGCAGAAGCTTGAGGCTCGTTTGTCAGCTCCGCGTGATCAGGGACAAGCTAGGAAGAATTGGACATGCTTCGAGTATGGAAATGCGTACCACCCGGGTACGAATTGTTTATTAGGAACTCCGCTAACTTGTTATAACTACAAGGCGCGGGGACACAAGTCTATTGATTGTCCCCAAAAACTAAAGACGGAAGCACCGAAGGTTGATGCTCCAAAGACTGGTCATGTGATTGTGATGAGTCGTACTGAGGCAGATGCTAATCCAGATGTGGTTACGGGTACTTTTCTGGTTCACTCTTTATCTTCTTTTCTTCTTTGGGATACGGGTGCATCGATGTCTTTCGTATCCAAATCCTTTTCCGTTCGAGCTGGACTCACTTCTTTATTATACGTTGATACATCCATATCCCTTACTACGGGTGAGATTGTTTCTTGCTCCATTCTGTTCAAGGACGTACCTATCAGTATTGCAGGGGCGATCCTTCCTGCCGATCATATCCAATTCAAACTAAGAGAGTTTGATGTGATTTTGGGCATGGATTGGTTAGCTCGATATGAGGCTACGTTTCAGTGTCGTGATCAGAAGATCGTGCTTAAGAATCCTACAGGTTCGAGGGTTTCTTATCAAGTTGTCAGAGTTACACCTACTGTCAAATGGGTTTCTGCTATGAAGATGGTTGGCATTTGAAGAAAGGAACATCAGATCTATCTATGTATTGTTCGAGTTGTTTCAGCTGAGACAAAGTTGAAGATATCCATGTGGTTAAGGAATTCACGGATGTCTTTGCTACTGATCTACCTGGTGCTCCTTCTGAGCCAGATGTAGAGCTCTCGATTGAGTTGTTGACTGGTACTGGTCCCATTTCAAAAGCTTTATATCGTATGGCACCAGCTGAATTACAGGAACTTAAGAAGAAACTTGAGGATATGATTGATAAGGGTTTTATTCGACCAAGTGCTTCGCCGTGGGGTGCCCTAGTTTTGTTCGTCAAGAAGAAGGATGGTGGTATGCGGTTGTGCATCGACTACCGTGAGCTCAATAAGGTTACTATCAAGAATAAGTATCCTTTACCGAGGATCGAGGATTTGTTTGATCAGCTTCGTGGCGCTACTGTGTTTTCCCAGATCGATCTCAGCTCAGGTTACCATCAGATTCTGGTTAGGAAAGAGGATATTCTTAAGACTGCTTTTCGTTCGAGGTACAGCCAATATGAGTTCGTGGTGATGCCATTTGGGTTGACGAATTGCACCTGCTGTTTTCATAGATTAGATAAACCGCACATTCAGCGAGCATTTGGATAAGTGTGTCATGGTGTTCATAGAGGACATACTAATTTACTCGAGAGATAAGACTTAGCACGAGAGTAATCTTCGTTTTATTTTAGACACTCTACGTAAGAAAAAATGGTATGCTAAGTTCTCGAAGTGCGAGTTTTGGCTAAGGAAAGTGACTTTCTTGGGTCATGTGATATTTGGCGATGGAGTTATGGTTGATCTGTCAAAGATTCGATCTGTGGTCGATTGGTAGAGTCCGAAGAATGTGAACGAGATTCAAAGTTTCCTTGGTCTTGTTGGGTACTATCGTCGGTTTGTACTTGATTTCTCTAAGATTGCGAGGCCGATGACTCAGTTAATAAAGAAGGAATATAAGTTCATTTGGACTGAGGCTTATGAATCTGCTTTCTAGGAGTTGAAGAAGAGGTTCAATACTGCTACTGTGTTGACTCTACCAGAAGAGGGCTTTGAGTTCGATGTCAATTACGGTGCATCAAAGTCTGGACTAGGTTGTGTCTTGATGCAGAAGGGTAAGGTAGTGGCTTATGCTTCCCGTTAGGTGAAAGTTCATGAGATGAACAATCTGACTCACGATCTTGAGTTAGCAGTAGAGGTTATTGCACTTAAGCTATGGCGACAGTACTTGTATGAAGTCTCTTGCAAAATTTAAACGGATCATAATAGCTTGAAGTATATCTTCACTTAGAGAGATCTTAACATGAGGCAGAGACGTTGGTTGGAGCTGCTTAACGACTATAAGATTGAGCAGCATTATCATGAGAGTAAGGCAAACGTGGTTGCCGATGCTTTAAGTCGTAAGGTGTGTCATCCCTTGAGATCCGTGTTGGTGTTACCTGACGACTTTAGTCGAGAGTTCCAGAAAATGAGCCTTGAGGTAGTCCTTCCTCGTACTCTGGATTTCAGTGTGATGATTGTTGAACCCGAGATTCTTCATGAGATCTAAATTAAGCAAAGAGAGGATAAATTCCTAGAAGTAGTTCTAGTCGCTATAAGCGAAGGTCGCACTAAAGGCTTCGACGTTGGACCTGATGATGGTCTGCGATTCCAAGGTTGTTGGTGTGTACCTAGCTGTGAGGTCTTAAAATGTAGGATTCTCAAGGAGGCTCATAGTACTCCCTATTCGGTTCATCCTGGTGGTGATAAGATGTATAAGGATCTCAAGCTACGATTTTGGTGGCCGAATATGAAGAAAGAGATTGCTGAGTTTGTGAGCCGTTGTTTGACCTCTTAGAAGGTCAAGTTCGAGCATTAGAGACCTGGTGGTCTACTGCAACCTTTGGAGATTCCCACATGGAAATGGGATTCTATTTCGATGGGTTTTGTCATGGGTTTGTCGAGGTCGCCGAGAGGAATGAATAGAATTTGGGTCGTGGTTGATCGTTTGACTAAGGTCACGCATTTCATTCTGATGAAGGAGACTTGGAGTCTCGAGGAACTAGCGAATGCTTGGCCAGAGATCATTCTTCTTCATGGGGTTCCTAAGGATATCATCTCCGATCGTGATCTGAGGTTCTGTTCTCAGTTTTGGAAGAAGCTGCAGCTGGCTTTGGGCTGTGAGCTTCAGATGAGTACGGATTTTCATGCTACAACTGATGGTCAGACTAGGCGTACCATTCAGACGCTTTGGAGTTCCAAGTTAGTTGGGAGAAGAGTTTACCGGTGGTGGAGTTCTCCTATGAAAACAGTGACCAAGTTAATATTCAGATGGCTCCGTTTGAGGCACTTTATGGAAGGAAGTGTCGTAGTCCTTTGTGTTGGGACGACTCTACTGAGGCAGCTGTTCTTGGTCAAGAGTCGGTTCAGGAATATATTGAGTGGGTAAGGTTGATTCGTGAGAAGCTTAAGGCAGCCCAAGATCGTTAGAAAATGTATGCAGATTTGCGCCGTAGGCCGATTGAGTTTGAGGTTGGCGATAAGGTTTTCCTTAAGGTTTCACCGATGAAAGGTGTCAGGAGATTTGGGATTAACGGCAAGCTTAGTCCTAAGTACATTGGTCCTTATGAGGTGCTCGAGAGCGTTGCTGAGGTAGCCTATAGGTTGGCTTTACCTCCGAATTTGTCGAAGGTTCACGATGTTTTGCAAGTGTCGCAGTTGCACCGTTATTGCGGTGATCCTTCCCATGTTCAATAGGCTGATGTTAACGAGGTTGAGCCTAACCAGAATTATGAGGAACAACCTGTTCGTACTTTGGAACGTCAGGAGAAGAGGCTAAGGAATAAGGTTGTACCTTTAGTTCAGGTTCTGTGGAGGAGTCAGATGTTCGAGCAGGAGACTTCGGAAACCGAAGCGTCTATGCGAGAGAAGCATCCGCATCTTTTCGAGTGACGTAGTTCTCTTATCATGTTTCGAGGACGAAACTTCTTTTTAGGGGGTTGGATTGTAACACCCCTAATTTCCGTAATATATTTCTTTAATTTTTATTTTCCCATATTTCATATTTTATTTTCTGGGAAAATATCCGTCTCTTGTCTTTTTGGCTTGTACGGTTCGAAACGTGTGAAGATCCACTCTTTTCTTGGGTCTCACGTGTATATAGAATGGATGGGTTCAGTTTTGGGCCTAAGTTTTGTTTAAACCCATGAGCTTCTTCTATAAATAAGAAGGGAAACCAAACCCTTGCATTTCTTTTCTCATAATTCTCACAAAACCCTAAACCTAAATTCTCTCCTCTCTTCCTCCCTTGGTGCCGCAGAGATCAAGCTTAGGGTTTCGTGCCGCCCTTTCGTTTCCTTTGTTCTTCATCGTTCTTCGTTCCTAGATCGATCCTACTCCTTGGATCTATCTATCTTCTTCGTAAGTTTCGTAGTTTACGCGTTATATATATATATATATATATATATATATATATATATATATACATATATATATATATACATATATATATATACATATATATATATATATATATATATATATATATGTATATATATATATTAGTAGATTTATTATATTCGTTATCTTTGCCATGTGGATTATTCAATAAAAGCGTGGAGACAGCACCTGGAGAAGACATCTATATTGTGGAACACGGTCTTTAGATTTAATTGCATAATAAGGTAACTAGGTGTTTCTCTTTTAATTGTTTTATACCAATTGATGTAATTAATGTGATTTAATGATTGATTTATATGATTGGTATATGTTTGATTGTTTATTATTATCATGTTAATTATGTTTTCGCAGGTTTGTATATGTTAATGTATTAATTATATATCATATGTTGCTTATGCGTTAAATATGGGTGTCATGAGCGCAATTAGGGTTTACGAATAAACCCTAATGGCGGCGTGACAGGCGGCCAAGAGTGCTCTCCAAAGTTATAGCTAAATCTAGTATAACCTTGATGATGATTCGAGTGTTATAGCTGAAGTTAGTACAACTTTGGGACGTTACTCTAGCTATGGTTGAAACAGATATAACCTTGGATATATGAATCAAGGTTATAGCTGAGTCTACTATAGCTTTGGAATACGATTAAGGTTATAGATGAAACTAACGTAACCCTGAGATTGTGGCTCAAGGTTATTGTTGGAATTAGTATAACTCTGAGTTTTGAGTCAAGTTTATGGTTGAGGTAAGTATAACTTCGAGTCATATATGTTGAAGTTGTAGTCGAGGTTACTATAACCTCGCATCCAGAGTTCATGTTATGGTTAAGGTTATTATAACATTGATCGTTTATACTTGTTTTTACATGTTATTGAAAGTTTCTAAAACCCCTATTAAACTTATTTAATAGATTTTATAAATTACTAATAATTTATGTCATGTGATCTAGTTGCATGCATAACAAAAAGAACAAAAATCAGGAGAAAATGATATTTCTTACATACAATATGGATTGAAATATTTGGGCACAAATAAGGACACCTTCCTTATTTGTTCTTGAGCTTAAATAAGATTAGGATGATCCTCCAAAACCCAAGCTCCATATTAGGAACTCTCCACTTAGTTGCACCAAGACAAACACTCAATATTAATATTATCATTAACTAGATAATAATAGTAATTACCTTAAATAAATCTAATATTAGGATTATAACTACACTAGTAATATGTAAGTTTTATTAGATTTTATCTTGAACAATTTCTAGGGTTTTCCAACAATTTGGAGAAGAAGAGTAAGAGAGATGTATTATTTTTGCATGAATGAGATATAAAATTAGAAAACAACTTTTTATTGTTGTCCATGGGGGGGCGGGTAGAGGGTAGTCAAGTACCCTATGCATATCCTTTACTTTACACATTTCTCTTATCAATGTTTAGGCATGCATGTCTAGTATGTAGGTTATTATGGTGTCTACTTTTATAATTAAAAAAACACCCAACAATTCCTAATACCCCTTCCATTTTCGGTCCATTTCATAAAATGGAAATCCATTTTATTTTGTCAAATGTCAATTGTCACACACAACATGTCACATGTAGCATGTAATCATGTAATTAATTTTATTAATGCATATTTAACAATTAAATATCATTATATAAATTAATTAAATTACATATCAAAAATTATCTTGTAATTCATAATAACATGTGTATAAAATGGGTCATGTTAATATAATTCACAACATTTTGTAATTATAATTAAGCATTCATTCTTGTCTTAATTGTTTCATAAACAATAATCAATTTTTGTAATATAACATATGAATTACTAAATTTAATCTTATTTAATCATATTACTATAAGATGTAATATTCTCTCTTATATATCAATTTATTCAATTTAAGGATTTAATCAATCTGTATCGTCATACAATCGATTTAACTTTACAATTGAGGGAATCGTCCTTTAGGTGTGACCTTAAGGGATCAACAGATCACCACCGTCAAACGACAGTAATGTCAAACTCTAGTTAGCCAATCATTACCGATTAATGTTGATCAGTTGACTATATATATATATATATATATATATATATATTTAATCATCCCTTACGTATTCTTATATGAGATTTATTGATGTGATCGCACTATTGTTGAGGACACATACTCCAAAAATCTCCCACTTGTCCGAGACAAGTGTGCGTCACCATTTCTCTTATCCTATTATAATCTCCCACTCAATGCAAGGTGTATTGCAGGTCATACTTGCATGTGATCATATCTAGAGTGGTTTCCTCGATCTGTAGAGTAACTGTCTGACCGGAATTATCTACCGTAGATACCTTCCGAGAGTGGCCACGCATTTCCAGTTCACTACTCCTCGAGTGGTCTTGAGATTTCAAATAACCCTGACAAAGGGTTGACAATTCCTATCGCACTATTCCCTTCGTACACCCACAATTCATCATGACCCAAAAGATTCACACTCACCCCTTTTGACAGAATGGCTTGGGGCAAAAATCAAAGTCAATCAGAAACTGTGCCGACTTGGGCGAACAGTCTCCAGTCAAAGAATCGACTCAAAAGAATACTATAGTAGCTCTCGCCACGACCAGGCTAGATAAATGTTGTCAAAACTCTATAAGCGATCACTGCCCAACAGAGTGTCTCATACAGTCTGCCTATGTGATCGACTAGTCATCTCTTATGACTCTATGGCTCTTGAACTTGTCATCAATCGACTCACATCCTAGTCACTAGGAGAAGTCACCTCATATAGGTGACTAGGGGCCAATACTATGTTAATCCATTTCATTTTAATAGGGTTCAATATTGTCTCGGCAACCTATTTGGATATAACAAGGTAATAAAAGAGTTTTGTATAAAACTCAACTGATGAAGGCATTATCACATATGTAAAATTCATACCATATCAATCACTACATAATCTATAATCCATACTAAGTATTGTATATAACTATACATCTCAACTCAATTGAAATGGCATGACTTATCATGCTTAGCCTATGAAAAGGCCTTGGTTAGCAAGTTTTAGCAACACTTTGCATTTTCCTAACCTTACTATCACTACTACAGATACAGGCTATAACAACGGTTAAAAACCGTTGTTATATAAAAAAGCGGACGTTGTTAAAGCGTCCGTTGTAAAAGGTTTTAAAAATGGTTGGTTTTCTTAAGGAACCCGTTGTTAAAACTATTAACAACGGTTTTAAGTACAAAAACCCGTTGTGGAAAATGTGACTCAATTTTGGGGGGAAAGTTATAACAACGGGTTGTAATATACAAAACCGTTGTTATAAATAAAGACTACGAGTTTTTTATAAATAACCGCTGTTGTTTATGATACCTGTCGAAGTAAGTATCAAAAATAATATTTATAATTTCCAAACTACTACTAGCAAGCGGTAGTAAGGGTCGATCCGCAGGGAGGTAGGGAGATAATAGTTGTTTCTATATTTCAGTCTAGCGGGTAACAGTTGTGGGGGTTTTGTTTTTTAGCTAATTCTAAGGCAAATGAAATAAATAATTAAATAAAAACAAGCAATGAAAATAAATGACGAGAATCAAATAATAAAAAGGAGCTAGGATGATCGGGTCACTATAGCTACTATGGCACAAAAGTCTAGGTAGGTCTCGAAATACAGTCGTGGGTGATGGGTATGACAAGTCCTCTCGGTCCAAGTCAACTAATAGCCCCTCTCGGTCTATGCTATTAGTCCCTAGGTGTCACTAATGCTAACTTTCGTTCTTGACTAGTGATCCTAATGCCTAAATTACATTATCTTTCGATCTAGCAATTTAGCCGTCTTAAATCGTTAATCTAAGTCCTTCCCTATCTTTCGATCTACGGGTTGGTCTAAGCTAAGCATCTAACAAGTCTCCTCTAGGTCTCATTGATAGATATTGCACTTAACGAATCAAACGAAGGAAATCAGACACGAAGATGGTCGATCGACCAGCTACCCCAGTCGATCCACCAACCGACTCAGTCGATCGACCAGATAAGCCAGTCGGTCGACCAAGCCCTAGTCCGAGAGTAACCTATTTTAATGCCATCTACGCTAATAGCTCGCCTACATCCTAGCAAAGGTGATTTAGCTACACATACTAACAACGATAACAACAATAAAATTCGGAATTAAAGCATAAGAATTCATAACTGAAATAATTAAACAAATAACTAACATGAATCAATAATACGGCTTTGGGAATCCTAACTAGCAATTCTATACTACGAATTAAAGCAGCGAGTATTAAACGATGGAACAAAGAAATACCGTAGGGAGAATTGAAGAGGACAAAACCGAATGCAAAGAAAACTTTATTGACGGAAAGCTAAACTAAACTAATGGATATTGAATTGTATCTTCCGAACTTAATGATAAAAACTGAATGCTTATTCTGAAAACTAAGGTTGTGTTATATAGGAATAATCCTGCGTAACCTTTATTCCTAAACCTAATCACAATGGGCTTTGGAATTCTCGATCTTTTAACTTGCGCATCAGCTCGTGGAGTGGTCGATCGACCACTGAGGTCAGTCGACCGACCACAGGCGCTGTACAGAATTGCATTCTGACGATTCCTACAGCGCGCACCGATCTTAAAAAAGCTGTCATTTCTTCGTTACTTGTCAAATCAGACGTTCTACGTGGCGTTGGAAAGCTAAGAGGATAAGCTTTCACCTCCAATTGGAATCACTCGATTATCTGATATAGAACTCGAGATATAGCCATCTGAAGCAGGCTGCAATGTTGTGAAGCATTCTGACGGTCTATAGACCATCTAGGTCAGTCTATAGACCACTGTAGCTGGCGATCCGCTTCTAAAACTCTCGCAAATTAGTCTTTCAGGCCTTGAAATGCGCACCAAGTTCATCTCTCGAGTCACTACTCCATGTCAAATGCAATGCTAAGTACTCGGGGACGGAATTGGCTCTTTTCTCGCCATATTCTTCACATTCCTAGAAAATCACACCAAAAGGAAGAAATACACGAAACAAGGGAAATAGTAGCATAAACTACTTAATTGAGCTCTGAAATGCGTGTGAAACGAGGTGCAAAACATCATATATTAGACACGCATCAAACTTCCCCAAACCAAACCCTTGCTTGTCCCCAAGCAAGAACTAGACTCGATCCTAAAACCTAATGGAACGAGTTCAATCTCAGAGCGAAATGCAACTATAAAGCCTAAACCAATTTAATGCTACAAATCAACAATCAATTAGCAATATGAATCATGCAAACGAGTTATGAAATCGTTTAAAACTGCTGAACCGTTAACTATAGAGACTTATCAAATTGGACTCTCACGGGTCGCTCATATCACACATAAGCACTGGTGAAAATATGTAAAAGATAGAAAGAAGTAATTTTGTAGTGACACTCACCTAACTACGACCTATAAGAACATGCCTGCAATCTAATATGAAAATAATCTCTACAACCGTACATATGCATTCCAACCAAACAGATGACCATGACACATGCCGAGGTGAATATGGATATGTGAGGTAATGGGTAAGAAGAGGCAAAAATGAATTTGGATAAGAGGAGTTAAAGCCCAGCTAGTAACTACATGTCCAAATTATAACAACATCTAACTTCTTGCTCCAGATAAATCAATACAAAACGGTGCTAATGAATAGCACTAATCTCACAATCTCCACAAAAAAGTCAACTCCCCAAATGATAATAATAAAGCATGGGAGCAAAAATCGTCATTTGATAAAGACTTTGAATTATGCGATTTTGATTTTTTTTTCTTTTCTTTTCTTCTCTTCCTTCTTTTCATTTTTTTCATTTTTTTTCATTTTTTTGTCAATTCTATTTTCTCTTCCTTTCTTTCCTCCTTTCAACACTCCACCAACCTTCTCATACAGAGCAATATAACCAAGATGCAATAAACACATTCCCACAACTACCAATACTAGCTCGGATAGGGTAGGCTAAATAATGGAATGTAGCTTATGGGACGAAAAGGCAAATTTGGCTATGTGAGGCTTATGGGTAAAATGAGAAATGGGGACCTCTACCACATGTGTCAACAAACCACAAACCGAATGCATACGGGTATTAAGCAGATTACGTTCATATTTATGCATATTGATGTAACATGTCTCATAAGGAGTACTACTCACATTCTTAGATAAACTGGTCATAAATGTCACCAGTTATAGGCTCTAAATCTCAGAAAATATAAGTAGTTTGCCAAAAATCTAAGTCAAGTCTCAAGTTCAGCAAGAAATTTAACGAAAACTCGTAGACTATGCATATATGATTCTACTAATAACATGTTAATTAGCAAGGCTTAGGCGTAAACAGCTGCAAATGCAATGTCATCATTGAAATACTACCGTTCCGACTCGACCTATATGCTAAAATAAACGTGCATTTTTTTTAATTTTGTTAAAAATTTTAATTTTTTTGAATTTTTTTTATTTATAAGAGAAAATAAACAACAATGCAAGACAAAATGTAAACGTGAATGCAAGCAAATGAAATGCAACGCAAAACCCTTCCCCAAACCAAATCGCACAATGTCCCCATTGTGCAAAATCATGTAATGAAATAAAAGGAAAAAAGGGATTCTGCGTGAAATTAACTAAACAAAACATGAAGTAAGAACTCGGAAACTCAGAAGACTTTAAACGCAGCAAAAGGAAACCTCCCCAAACCAGCGTGAGCTAGGAGGTTTCAGTAGCCAGCAGTGCTACCAATAAGTACCTGAAAAGACAAACAAAAGTGCCGCGCATAATTTCCGAGAAAGAAATTTATGAAACGCAAAATTATGTGCACAATAAGGAAATGGAAGAAAACAGAAATAAATCGGAGAATAAAGTGGAGAAAAGACTCCCTCAACACCGCAAATCGACCAAACACGGCAGGGGAATGATTGAAAACAGGTACAGCAGCGGACAGCGGTCGATCGACCACCTTACCTAGTCGATCGACCAAGATGACGGAAACAGAAGCTCCTGGAACTGTAGCACTCAGTCGATCGACTAAGATGGCGATCGATCGATCGAAATAGTCTTCTTGTAACTTACGATTTCTTCGAATTAGCTCAATAAATTGAGCTAACAAGGTCTATAAACCTGCAAATACACATAATAATGCGCCCAAAATTGCGCAAAACCCAAAGTAACGGTCAAAAGTTTATAAAAATCCTAAGCAAACCAAACTAAGCGAAGTTTCGCGCACACGAAAAACGATAAATAGTCTAGAAGCAATAAATTATCTTAAAATGGTCTAAGAAACGAATCAACGGAAACTGCGGAAAATCTCCGACCAAGGCTTCTGTCTACATGAAGTAGCTTCCGCAGTGCTCATCTCAGAAGCTGGACTCCACTCTACTCCGCCTGGAATACTCAACGGATCATCTCTAGCATCTTCCCAAGCATGGCCATCACCTTCTAGCTCCTCACACTCAAAATCCGACTCCGAAATTTTAACTGGCTCCTTCTTCTTGGGCTCCTCATCTGGCTCCTTGTCAGTACTATAGCTAAGACATCCTAGACCGCATCTCTGAACAATTGGCTCCTTCACAGTTGGAGCAGCGAGTGGTTCTTCCTTTCCTAAACCAGTTACTGCAACAGTCAAAATAGAAGAATCTTCCTCCAATTTGCTCCCATTATGGGGCGGAGGTGTCATAACAGGAATAGGCACAGGGGCAGGCACATCAGAAAGCACAGAATAAGATTTCTTTTCAAAAATCATATTACAGGTCATGGGCCACATGGGGTCTTTCTTCCTAGGGGACTGGGCAAACATAATAGAGTGCTTCCCTACCTTAAATCTCAAAGTTCTTTCCCGTACATCAATTATTGCACCAGCAGTATGCATAAACGGTCTTCCCAAAATAATTGGGGTGTTGACATCTTCAGGAATATCCAAAACAACAAAGTCAACAGGGAAAAAGAATTTTTCAATTTGAACAGGCACATTCTCTAAGACCCCTACTGGCCGAATTGTAGAACGGTCAGCCATTTGCACAGTCATGTCAGTAATAGCAAATCTAGTCAATCCCAATTTCTTAGCCAGACTCAAGGGCATAACACTGACACTAGCCCCTAAATCACATAGTGCCTTCTCAATTGAGAAGGTACCAATATTACAGGGGACAGAGAAACTAGCTGGGTCAGTGATACCCGTCGTTGTGAGTACCAAAGATAAAATTTATAATTCCTATTAAGACTAACCTAGGCTAGTGGTAACAGGGTCGAACCACAAGGAGGCAGATGTAAATTTTAGTTGATTTATGTTCAGTCTGAGGTAACTATTGTGGGGGTTGAATTGAATTGGTCTACAACTAAAAGTGAATAAAGATAATAAACTAAATAAATGATTTAAACAGATAAAAGAAGGGTACTAGGATGGTCGGTTCATTATAGCCGGGCAAAGAAACTAAGTCGATGTCTGAATCAAACACAGGTAAGGCGGGAGATAAAGAGGTCCTCTCGGTCCACTCTTAACAAATAGCATCTTTCGATCTCGCTATAGGTCCCTAACGTCACTAATACTAATTTTCGTCCTGAAAAGTGACTAACGGTCTAAACTATACCTATCTTTCGATCTAAGCACAGTTTAGTCGATTTAGTTGATGGTCAAATAACTTTCCCTATCTTTCGATCTAATGGGTCAATCATAAATTAGGTATCTAACTGGTCGCATGCATTCGATTTGTTAAATACAACATTAAAACAACTAAAACGAATATAAAACCCTACGAGGTCAGTCGATCGACCTACAATGTCAGTCGATCGACCAACACGCGAGACAGTCCGTGTATGATCTATTGCCGCCTATGCCATAAATCCCCTACATCCTAGCACTATAGAATTAGCTACTCATGCTAAGGGTAAAAACAACAATAAAACTAACAACGATTACTGAATTCATGCTTAAAGTAGATAACAAATAGCGATAATACGATAATTGGCTTTGGGATACTAACTAGCAAATCTATACTAATGATGAAAATAAAGCAATAAACTGTAATTAGGGCAGAAAGAATACCGAGATTTCAGAGGAAAGATTAAGAACAAGAACAGAAATCCAATGCTAAAACGATGTTCCCAAACCCTAATTACTCTAATGAACAAAACTTAAAGTTACTGTATGAAACTTAGATAAAAACTTCGATGCTAAACTGAATGTTTTATGTTACGTTATATAGCAAATACGTAACAATTATTATCGAAACCTAAAACTTAATGGGCTTCAAGATTCACGGTCTTTCAATTCACGTCTGGAATAGCAAGCTGGTCGATCGACTGATAGATCGTCGATCGATCGATCGCTCCTCAAACAAGAGCTTCTCGGAACCGAACATTGGTCGATCGACTGAGGGTGATGGTCGATCGACTACTTGAGCTGCTACTTGACTTCTTAAAACTCGTGGACTTGTCTTTTGGGCCTTGAATTGCGCACCAAGCTCGTTCCAAAAGTGATTCCTTTACGTCATTTGCAATGCAGATTACTCGAGGACGGATTTGGCTTGTTTTCCGCTGGATTCTTCACATTTCTGCAATAATGTACAAAATACGGAAGTAGACGGAAATAGGGAGAAATGCAGCATAAACTACATGAATGAGCTCTGAAATGCGCGTAAAAAGGGATGTAAAACATCATATAAAAGACACGCATCAAACTTCCCCAAACCAAACCCTTGCTTGTCCCCAAGCAAGAACTAGACTCGATCTAATGACCTAATGGAACGAGTTCAATCTCAGAGCGAAATGCAAACTGTTAAGCCTAAACCAATTTAATGCACAACCAACAATCAATTAGTAATGTGAATCATGCAAACGAGTTATGGAGTCGTCAAAGACATTTGAACCGCCAATCGTAGAGACTTATCAATTTGGACTCTCACGGGTCGCTCAAACCACTCAATAGGTACAGGTGAATATATGTAAGATAGAAAAAATTAATTTTGTAGTGACTCTCACCTAACTACGACCTATGAAAACATGCCAGCAATAGAATATGAAAATAATCTCTATGACCGTACATATGCATTCCAACCAACAAAAGACCATGACACATGCCGAGGTATGTATGGGATATGTGAGGTGTGGGTAAGAAGAGGCAAAACATTTTATGGAAAAGTGGAGGTACAGGTGATCAAGCTAGTACCAAAACGGAACCAAGTGGCAACATCCAACTTCTTGCTCATAATCAAACGAAACAGTGCTATAGCAAGCACAAAACTCACAATCTCCAAGTATAAAGGTAATCAACTAACTCCCCATAAGATACTAAAGCAACATGGGAGCAAAAATCGCCATAAGATAAGGATTTGATTTATGCGAATTGATTTCTTTTTCGAATCTCAGTCGATCGACCAAAAGGGGTAGTCGATCGACGGCCTTGAACAGTACAGAACTCTGTTTCTTTATTTTTCGAATCATTTTTTCCATTTTTTTTTTCTTTTCTTTTTTTCATTTTCTCCTTTATCATCTTAACAGAGCAAATGCCACCAAAAACGAGTAACAATCCCAAGAACACAGACTACTAGCTTGACAAAGATCAGGCTAAATGTAGGATGTAGTAAATGGGACAAAAAGGGATATTTTTGGCAGTGTGGAGCTTATGGGCATAATGAATAAAGGAAAACCTCTACCACATGTGTCAACAAACCACAAACCGAATGCATACAGGTATTAAGTAGATCAAGTTCATATTTATACAAATTAAGGAAACATGTCTCATAAGGAGTACTACTCACATTCCTAAATAAACCGGTCATAGATGTCACCAGTTATAGGCTCTAAATCTCAGAATGTATGATGTAGCTTGCCAATTTTCAAAGTCAAGTCTCAAGTTCAACAAGAATGTAACGAAAACTCGTAGATATGCATTTACGATTCTACTAATAACATGTTAATCTAGCAAGGCTTAGGCGAAACAGATGCAATTGCAGTATCATCCTTGAAATACTACCGTTCCGACTCGACCTATATGCTAAAATAAACGTGCATTTTATGGAAATTTTTGAAATTTTTCGATTTTTTTTTTTTGATTTTTTGATGTATATGAAGAAATAAACAACAATGCAAGACAAGATGTAAACGTGAATGCAAGCAAATGATATGCGACGCAAATCCCTTCCCCAAACCAAATCGCACAATGTCCCCATTGTGCAAAATCATATAATGAAGAAAAGAGAAATGGGAGTTTGCGAGAAATAAATAAATATGACATGAAGTAAAGAAATTAGGAACTCACAAGACTTTAAGCGCAGGGGAAACCTCCCCAAACCAGCGTGAGCTAGGAGGTTTCAGTAGCTAGCAGTGCTATCATAAGTGCCTGAAAAGACAGAAAAATACCACGCATAAAATCGAGAAAGACAATAATGAAGCGGTAAAATTGTGCACAATTGGGAAAAATAGAAGAAATAAATAAAACGACGGAAGATAAAGTGGAGTAGAAAACTCCCTTAAGTCCGCAAATCGACCAAACATAGCAGGAGAGAGGTCGTGAATAGGTACAGCAGTGCAGGGTGGTCGATCGACCACACCACTCAGTCGATCGACCAAGTGAACAGGAACAGAAGCTCCTGGAAATCGCAGACCAGTCGATCGACCATACAGCTCAGTCGATCGACTGAAAATACTGCTATAACTTCTTATTTCTTCGTATTTGCTCAATTACTTGAGCTAATGAGGTCTAAAAACCTGCAAGTGTACAATAATACACGCCCAAAATTGGGCAAAACCCAAATGTAGAGTTTAAAGCGTATAAAATCCTAAGCAAACAAAATAAAATGCGAAGTCTCGCGCACACAAAATACTAAAAAGAAAATCTAACAAAAAGCAATAAAAACAATGTTTTATGAGGAAGCAATTGATCAACTAATAGTTGATCAAGAACGGCAACGGAATGGCCCACTACTAGGCTTCTGACTGAACGCAGTGGCTTCAGCAACTGTCAAATCTACTCCCGGCCTCCACAACATGGCAACGGAAGAACAACAACGTCTCGCAGTATCCGGATCCCAATCTTTCACCTTAGCGCACAGCTTCTTTAGACGGCATATCCTCATCAGGACCTCCTCCTGGATCATATATCCGGACAGTGCCAGACTTCAAGCTAGGAACACCCAACTCACCTCCGGGGTCTTTGAACTTGCCAAGACCTGTAGAAAGAGAACCAAAGCGATGTTCCTCCAATTTTTCCCAAACTGGGACGGAGGCGTCAATCCTACAGCAGCAAATGGTTCAACAGAAGGATTAGGAAGGTACACATAATCGACTAAAGGAGTGGAATTACCTCTAATCGGATAGGAGTGGTCTTCATTTACCTTCTCATCGTCATCCGGAATAGGCGTTGGTGACGATTTAACAATTCCCAAGGCTGCAGGGGTTGATCGAATAGCATCACTACTCGATCGAGTAGTTTCCTCCTCCAGCATAACTAGTCGATCGACCACTGGTTCCAGTCGATCGAACGCTCTGCCTTCTGCAATGTCATTCGTTCGACCACATAAATCTGCTTGATTGAATTCTTCATGTGGCACAGCATTGAAGTCTTCAATTGACTCTTCATCTTCCCCCAAATCATCATCCTCCGAGTCATACACATCATCATTTTGCTCGGCAGCTACTTGAGCCAAGAGAAGCTCAAGTCTTTTGAAAGAAGCTTCTCTCTGTTCAGCGATTTCTTGCATTTGGAGTTTAAGCATCTCCACCATAGACTTCAATTCCGCACTCTCTTCAGAAGGAAGAGGGCCTTGCTGAGGCGGTGCAAAGGAATATGAAGGCTCTTGGAAGCCTTGATGATAGCACGGATGTGGCGGTGCATAAAGATCTTGTTTATAATGCCAGTAAGCATAGACTTGGTCCATATCTGCTCGGCACATAACAGAAGCATGCCCCTCAGCGCCACATCTCCCACAAATCTCCACCTGCTGCTCCCAAGAATGGAACATGGGTGGACTCTCCTGAAGTACTGCAAATAAACAACACTAAAGGAGAAGATAAGAATCGCCTCAAGGTACTCGAGTCTTCCTTGAGGCGAAAAAAGACTAAAATAAAGACAACTAAAAATTAGAACAATTGCCTCCCCGGCAACGGCGCCAAAATTTGATTCCCGTCGTTGTGAGTACCAAAGATAAAATTTATAATTCCTATTAAGACTAACCTAGGCTAGTGGTAACAGGGTCGAACCACAAGTAGGCAGATGTAAATTTTAGTTGATTTATGTTCAGTCTGAGGTAACTATTGTGGGGGTTGAATTGAATTGGTCTACAACTAAAAGTGAATAAAGATAATAAACTAAATAAATGATTTAAACAGATAAAAGAAGGGTACTAGGATGGTCGGTTCATTATAGCTTCGGCGGCAGCAAACTAAGTCGGTCTGAATCAAACACAGGTAAGGCGAGAGATAAAGAGGTCCTCTCGGTCCACTCTTAACAAATAGCATCTTTCGATCTCGCTATAGGTCCCTAACGTCACTAATACTAACTTTCGTCTTGAAAAGTGACTAACGGTCTAAACTATACCTATCTTTCGATCTAAGCACAGTTTAGTCGATTTAGTTGATGGTCAAATAACTTTCCCTATCTTTCGATCTAATGGGTCAATCATAAATTAGGTATCTAACTGGTCGCATGCATTCGATTTGTTAAATACAACATTAAAACAACTAAAACGAATATAAAACCCTACGAGGTCAGCCGATCGACCTACAATGTCAGTCGATCGACCAACACGCGAGACAGTCCGTGTATGATCTACTATGCCATAAATCCCCTACATCCTAGCACTATAGAATTAGCTACTCATGCTAAGGGTAAAAACAACAATAAAACTAATAACGATTACTGAATTCATGCTTAAAGTAGATAACAAATAGCGATAATACGATAATTGGCTTTGGGATACTAACTAGCAAATCTGTACTAATGATGAAAAGAAAGCAATAAACTGTAATTAGGGCAGAAAGAATACCGAGATTTCAGAGGAATGATTAAGAACAAGAACAGAAATTCAATGCTAAAACGATGTTCCCAAACCCTAATTACTCGAATGAACAAAACTGAAAGTTACTGTATGAAACTTAGATAAAAACTTCGATGCTAAACTGAATGTTTTATGTTACGTTATATAGCAAATACGTAACAATTATTATCGAAACCTAAAACTTAATGGGCTTCAAGATTCACGGTCTTTCAATTCACGTCTGGAATAGCAAGCTGGTCGATCAACTGATAGGACTGGTCGATTGACTGATCCTCGTGAAACAGCTTCGGAACCGAACATTGGTCGATCGACTGAGGGTGATGGTCGATCGACTACTTGAGCAGCTACTTGACTTCTTAAAACTCGTGGACTTGTCTTTTGGGCCTTGAATTGCTCACCAAGCTCGTTCCTTAAGTGATTCCTTTACGTCATTTGTAATGCAGATTACTCGGGGACGGATTTGGCTTGTTTTCCCCTGGATTCTTCACATTTCTGCAATAATGTACAAAATACGGAAGTAGACGGAAATAGGGAGAAATGCAGCATAAACTACATGAATGAGCTCTGAAATGCGTGTAAAAAGGGATGTAAAACATCATATAAAAGACACGCATCAGTCTGACAGTTTACGGGCAGCTTTGTGAGTTAAATATGAACTAGACTCCTCAGTTAATTGGACAGACTCGACAACATTCAAAGACGTTTTCTTAGCTAGCAACTGTCTCATAAACTTCATATATGCAGGTACTTGATTAACTAGCTCTAAGAAAGGTACTTTCACATTAAGACTACGCACTAAATCTTTGAATTTATCGAACTTACCTCATCTTTGGTTGGCACTAGTCTTTCCGGATAAGGAGCTGTCAGAAGTAGCTTTGCCCTCTTCTCTAGGTCTCTCATACCGGCATCAGTAGAATTAGGCTGAGAATCCACTACTTTGTCTTTGTTGTAACTTGACCCTTCTTCAGTCCGTCTCAGGAATGAACCATTGACCGTCGTAGGGTCATACTTTGGAATCGGAATGGACCCATCAGCATCTGGATCTTGCCTCGATGATTTCGGAGTTGTAGTACCCCGAAACAAGTAATCCCTCAAGTTATCTGGCATTGGAGGATGGAATGGTTTGTCATCAGCTGCTTCCTCAGTCGATCGACCATGTTGGTCAGTCGATCGACTGGTTTCAACAGTACCAGAAGCTGTGTCATTTCGCGGACTGGTCGATCGACTGGGTGATGTGGTCGATCGACCGTGATTACTGTTGATCATCTTTTCCTCGCCCTTTTTCTTCATCCCTTTTTTAGCAGCTTTCTTGGGTCCATCGAGAGCAGACCCGCTCCTCAGCGTCATTGCATGTACGGTCTCAATACGCTGATTCAGAGAGTGGAATTGACTCGGTATCTCAGCTACATTTTTGTCTAATGTAGCAATTTGAGATTTCAGCTCCATGATTGAGACCTCATTTGCCGCATTACTTTTCTGTACCTCTACCATAAGCAGCTGCACTAGACGTATCAACTCTGCAACTTCATTATTTGACTCTTGCTGTGACGGAGTGGATGGTGGTGGAGCTTCATAAGGAGGCACATATGGTTGATGCAGCGAAGTAGGATCGTAATTATACGAATTGTCGAGCTGAAGTTGATGAAAAGCAAATATCTTCTCCGTAGGGTTCCTGCATGCCTCAGATGTGTGTCCCGCTCCGCCGCATCTCCCACAAAACGGCACTCTTTGCTCCCGAGAATGGAACATGGGTGCACCCTTTCAAGTATCGTAGATAGGACATGTAGGACCTAACAAAACAACACTAAAGGAAATGGTAAGGCGCCTCAAGGTACTCGGTGTTCCCTTGAGGCTAAAAACACGAACTAAAATAAAAAATACAACTAAAACTAGCGCTGCCTCCCCGGCAACGGCGCCAAAATTTGATACCTATCGAAGTAAGTATCAAAAATAATATTTATAATTTCCAAACTACTACTAGCAAGCGGTAGTAAGGGTCGATCCGCAGGGAGGTAGGGAAATAATAGTTGTTTCTATATTTCAGTCTATCGGGTAACAGTTGTGGGGGTTTTGATTTTTAGCTAATTCTAAGGCAAATGAAATAAATAAGTAAATAAAAACAAGCAATGAAAATAAATGATGAGAATCAAATAATAAAAAGAAGCTAGGATGATCGGGTCACTATAGTTACGATGGCACAAAAGTCTAGGTAGGTCTCGAAATACAGTCGTGGGTGATGGGTATGACAAGTCCTCTCGGTCCAAGTCAACTAATAGTCCCTCTCGGTCTATGCTATTAGTCCCTAGGTTTCACTAATGCTAACTTTCGTTTTTGACTAGTGATCCTAATGCCTAAATTACATTATCTTTCGATCTAGCAATTTAGCCGTCTTAAATCGTTAATCTAAGTCCTTCCCTATCTTTCGATCTACGGGTTGGTCTAAGCTAAGCATCTAACAAGTCTCCGCTAGGCCTCATTGATAGATATTGCACTTAACGAATCAAACGAAGCAAATCAGACACGAAGATGGTCGATCCACCAGCTACCCCAGTCGATCGACCAACCGACTCAGTCGATGGACCAGATAAGCCAGTCGGTCGACCAAGCCCTAGTCCGAGGGTAACCTATTCTAATGCCATCTATGCTAATAGCTCACCTACATCCTAGCAAAGGTGATTTAGCTACACATACTAACAACAATAACAACAATGAAATTCGGAATTAAAGCATAAGAATTCATAATTGAAATAATTAAACAAATAACTAACATGAATCAATAATACAATTTTGGGAATCCTAACTAGCAATTCTATTCTACGAATTAAAGCAGCGAGTATTAAACGAAGGAACAAAGAAATACCGTAGGGAGAATTGAAGAGGACAAAACCGAATGCAAAGAAAACTTTATTGACGGAAAGCTAAACTAAACTAATGGATATTGAATTGTATCTTCCAAACTTAATGATAAAAACTGAATGCTTATTCTGAAAACTAAGGTTGTGTTATATAGGAATAATCCTGCGTAACCTTTATTCCTAAACCTAATCACAATGGGCTTTGAAATTCTCGTTCTTTTAACTTGCGCATCAGCTCGGGGAGTGGTCGATCGACCACTGAGGTCAGTCGATCGACCACAGGCGCTGTACAGAATTCCATTCTGACGATTCCTACAGCGCGCACCGATATTAAAACAGCTGCCATTTCTTCGTTTCTTGGTCAAATCAGGAGTTCTACGCGGAGTTGGAAAGCTAAGAGGATAAAATTTCACCTCCAATTGGAATCACTCGATTATCAGATCTAGAACTCGATATATAGCCATCTGAAGCAGGCTGCAATGGAGTGAAGCATTCTGACGGTCTATAGACCATGTAGGTCAGTCTATAGACCACTGTAGCTGGCGATCCGCTTCTAAAACTCTCGCAAATAAGTCTTTCAGGCCTTGAAATGCGCACCAACTTCATCTCTCGAGTCACTACTCCATGTCAAATGCAATGCTAAGTACTCGGGGACGGATTTGGCTATTTTCCCGCCATATTCTTCACATTCCTACAAAATCACACGAAAAGGAAGAAATACACGAAACAAGGGAAATAGTAGCATAAACTACTTAATGTGTGTGAAATGAGGTGCAAAACATCATATATTAGACACGCATCAGTTTGTTCTTAAAAAAAAAAATTAAATATTACTAGATGCATGCATAATTACGGCCCGTTATAATTCCGATGCATGCATTATTACTGCCATCCCTGTCCATATGAATGGACAATATGGAATGAGAAGGGTTAGTAATAAGATTTGAAGCAGCAGAGAGAGATATGATGATGATTATGGCACAACTTCCTAACATATATATTAATTAAAAAACAACTCAAACCACACATTGCTTAGTATAAATACATGCATTATCTCAACTAACATTCCATTATCTCACTATACATCTTAAAACCCTAACTGCTAAAACAAACTCCAAATAAACCCTACTTAATCTTTCAAAACAAACTCCAAACTCCAACAAAATGACCGATATCATCCTTAAGACTCTTACTATGATCGAGAACAACAACAGTTTCATCCGCCTGTTGCTCCACATTGAGGAAAGTTTCAGGAGCTACCTTGCGGATGCTCGATCCATACTGAAGGACGCCAAAGAAGATGGCTTGACAGAGCAGCAGCAGTTGCAGCTATATGACGATATAGCAACTGTTGAACGGAACCTCCAAATAGTCAAGGAGGAGAGGACGAATAATATAGAGGATAATAAGATCCTCTATGAAAATATAAGAATTGCATTTTTATTAATGTAATTTTTTTTTTTATGTATTTATTATATATATATATATATATATATATATATATATTATGTTTATCATGCATTCCTCTCTATCATCTTGCTTTTTCTTTGTTTTAGTTTATTTAATTTGTTTTACTAGCTAATTAAGCGAATAATACTTATAGAAATAACATAATGGTCGATAAAAACACATACAAATGCAAATGAAATAATTAGAAAAATAAAATAATGACGATGAAAGATGAGAAAACCAATAGTGACGGCGAGATTTACCTGATAATTAGACGATAAAATCAACAGTGACGGCGAGAAGATAAAGCGACGATGAGAAAGAGAGAAAGAGACGATGAGAAAGAGATAAAGTGTGTGTTTTGTGTTTGTGTTTGAGTTTGTGTTTGTGTATTAAGGTTTGTGTTTTGTGGCTGTAGCAAACTTGTGTTTGTGTGGTTTATAGTATGGAAGGTATTGACAACGGTTATTAAACAACAACCGTTGTCAAATAAGTTTTAACAACGGTTGGAAAACAACAACCGTTGTCAAATAAGTTTTAACAACGGTTGTAAAACGACACCCGTTGTCAAATAAGTTTTAACAACAGGTTTCAAAAGTAACCGTTGTGATTACTTTTCATTAACTTTGCGTCAATTTTGCGCCAAATTATTAACAATGGTTGTGCATGTGTTACCCGTTGTTAAAACTTATAACAACGGTTAACCATACCCGTTGTAATTCATTTTAGTAAAATTCGCGCCATACATTCTACAACGTCTGTTGTGATTTTCATGAATAATCGTTGTTAAAGGGGCGTTGTAGTTGCCTGGATTTGTAGTAGTGTATATACTTTTTCCCTTTGTTATGTATAATCTTTATTACAAAACCCTTGAGTACGTGTCTATATCCAATCTAGACATAGGCTCTCTTGCATTAGGATAGCTCCCACTGACCTCACAGTGAATGGGATAGGATCTTCGGTTATTGGAATGACTACCATAGTTCCTCAAAATCATAAAAGGAATCCTAATATCATCCCTTCCTTCTTGCATATCTCATCATTGCAAGTGTACTCAATTTCCGTTGTGTATATTTCATTGTTCAACTGCCTAGGACGTTTCGAGTAGATATCTTCCTTAAATAATATAGCCAAGATGGTTTTCTAACCATCCTTATGAGTTTAGAATATAGTTTTTGCGTAACTCCCTGCATATAAATCCATCTCATTTCTAAATGCTTAGCTTTATATCTTTAGTACTTCCTGAGTACAAACAAATGAACTATGTGGCTATATAGAGACTTCTCTTAAATATTCGATTTGTAACATCTCGTCATACCCCAAGTATACGAAGTTTAAGAATGGTGATACATCTTAGCATAATGAATTAATCCCGCAGCGGAAGCATGTGGATTCAATTTCTACATGTTCAATACATTTGAACTTGTCTAGACTCTTATCAATATAAGAATATTCATTTAACGCTAATATCTTCTTAGAACTATCTTTATAGGTTTGGATACCTTAGAGATGTATTATTCCTCTCCTAAGTCTTTCATCTTTCACAGTGATCAATATGTCATTCACATGTAAGACTTATAATACCACAGTACTCCCAATAAACTCCATGTATAAACAAAACTACTCGATAATTCGAGAAAAGTTTATCACATGATCAAAACATACAATTCAACTCCTTAACATCTACTTAAGATTTCTTCTTAAGTTTGTATCCTACCTTAGGATAGTTGCGATTTACAAAACTTATGCAAGATAATTTTAAAATCCAACTATATCAAATCATATCAGAATACAATGAAGCGTTTTTGTTGTGTGCAAAACCCTTTCCAACTATATCAAATCATGTTTATGCTTATTTTGGACTCTTGTGGAGTTGAGACTAGATAAGGCATCTTAATAAGTAACAGGTTTGTTACTTTTAAAATCTAACTTGACTCCTGTCAACTTAGGTTTCGAATCAATAATTACTGGTTTTGACCAAGAAGGAACATCTTCCTACGTCTTATTCTCAGTTTGTGGCTTGACCAAGAAGGAACATCTTCCTACGTCTTATTCTCAGTTTGTGGCTCTTGAACATTTTCTCTCACTCTGTCTTTAAGAAATAAACTTCTTCTCTCAAAAGACAGCATCACGAGCAATAAACTTGTTGTTCTCGTGATAGTTGGGTTACAAAGCCACATGATTTCTTCCGAAACAAGCTACAACTTAGGTACTATGCCTAATCATATCATATATGAATCGTAGTTGATTGCTTTAACTATGTTTTGTTTTAGTAAAAAAAAAATACTAGACAAATTGTGATAGAAACTACTTCCAACTTTATAGTAAAGATTCAATCATATCGTATAGGATTCTTTGTTTCCTTATAACACACCTTATCTTCATAGGGTGTGATTATGATAGTGATCTTGTGATACCATATCACACTCTATTTGGTGTAAATCAAAGTCTTCACTTTATTGTTCCCAATTTTAACAAAGTACTAATACTTTGGTTTTATAATCGATAGGTTTTGATACCTTTTAAACATTCATTGAACATATTCAGAGAATTTCTCTTCTTACCTCATTTAGTGGATACCAAGCATCTACCTAATTCGTCGGTAAAAGAGAAGAAGTAATAATGACCTTCTCAGATTGAAAATATATTCGACCATACACATTGAAGTATAATTTGGTAAATAACTTATTCTATTCTCTATACTTTTCAAGAAAAGTCACGAAAACATCTCGCTTGGAATACATGATTCGCACATTTTATGAGATTCACAATCAAATGGTGTGGGATACTAGTTAAAACTAATTTTAATGCGACTTTCAAATGAGAAATAAATTGGGATCACCAACTCGAGTCTTATATGACATTTATTTTTAGTTTGAATATAATTACCTTGATTTGTATGGTCTCACCATAAACTTAATCGTGGTATGTTAGGGCACAATGCTTTTTTTAATTGCATAATTGGGAAACTCTTTGCGTTTTATACAAAAACTTGAATTATATTCTTATTAAGAGATGGTGTACATCATGACAATTATTGAGGTACATTTCTAAATACAAAACACTACAACATTCATATGTTCATGGATGAAATGGCAACTACCCTAGTTCCATTCATGCAAATTTCTAAACTTATTCTTGCTAGTGGTCATACGATAATTCAATGTTAGGATTCTAAGGATTTACAAAACCCTCGGATTGTGTTATGAACACATCCTCCACTAAATACCCATTTAGAAAGGTGGTTTTGACATCCTTTTGCCATATTTCATAATCATGAAATGTGGCAATTTCTAACATGATTCACAAATTTGTATCAGATACTCATGATGTGATAATTGGCAAGAATGCAATGTCAATGTCATAGATATTTAGGAAGGAATATGTTGGAGTCACACGACCAACTTCCTAGATCTTTACTTATTGGGGTTTGTATCTATTTTAAGTGTCTAACACATTCTCTTTCGAACCTAGTTCTATCCTGAATAGTTAAGATAAGTACTCACTTCTTATTGCTCCCATTGACTTCAAGAATTTGTACTTGATGAAGACTTATCTTCATTTTAAATTCCTAGTCAATCCTTCACAAGGGTTAACTCTATTGTGGTATTTGGTTAATCAAAATTTCTAACAAATTAATTTACCAATTTAACATTATCATGTTCTTAACAACTTAAGTGCTTGATGACAAGTGTTTAGGTTGGGCAATAAGACCTTTGAACCGTGGATGCATAGAAGATACTATCAAAACATATTTTGACTAATCATTACTTCTATTCACACATCTTCGCAAGAAATCATACATAGGCATGTTAGGAATTTTAAGACGCTAATCTTAAGACGCTAATCTTCGCAAGAAATCATACATAGGACAACTAGTCCATTCTCTATTTAAACGGTTCATTTGAGGATTTAGAAAGAGATTCTATTTGTCGTTAGTAATAGTGGTTTAGCGGCGACTCTTGTTACAATCGAATGATATCGTATATGAGCCGGAGCGATGATAAAGAACAATATAAAACAACGAAATAATGGGAAAATAAACATTCATCGTTAAAATATGAAAATATTTTAGCATGTTTTTGCATTTATATACTGACCTCCACCCAATTATATAAATGATTCCGAGATCCAAATCCATATTAACTCGGGCACAGGAAAACCGATACATACCTCATTAATATAACTCGGTGGGTTAACTCTTTAACCGATTCTACAATTAGAACTCTCGGTCGATAAAATTACGTTAAGTTCATCTTTTAGCCCCGGAACATAAGACTAGTCTTCATGTCCCGTTGAGTCCAACCAAATTTCGCGTGTAATAACTTGTTATTACCCCACTTACCCAATGAAAAATGAAAGTACCCTGGGAAACCGAATCTACCCCAAATGTCAAAGGGATTCATGGTTCCTACTATTTGGCAAGGCTAATCTCAATTTTAAATATGTGAGAGGTCTTCTCGATTTATTATCTATCACTTTTATGTGAATTATATTGGTGAACTAACGATAATTATAATCGACACGGTCGAAAAGACGATGTGCAAATATGAAAATGCATGTGATGTTAATGGCGATTTGGCAATGCATAAAACATATAAAAGGAAAAAAATGCAAAGAAATAAATAAATTTCCTAGTATGGCATTTCCTAAAATAGAAAATCTAATAATCTATTCACTACTACAAATCCAGGCAACCACAACGGCCCTTTAACAAGGCTTATTCACGAAAATCACCAAAAGACGTTGTAGAATGGATAATTATCTTTGCGCGAAATTTTACTAAACTTAATTATAACGGCTATGTGTTGTTAACCGTTGTTATTGGTTTTAACAACGAGTCAAACTTGCACAACCGTTGTTAATATAAAAATTAATAACAACAGTTTACTCTGTAATACATTATAACCGTTGTTAATAATTTGGCACAAAATTAGTGAATTGTAATTACAACGGTTATATTAGTACCCGTTGTTATTACATTTTAACAACGGTTGTAGACGTAATAACCCTTGTTATTGAAGTTATGAAGATTAAAAGAACAAACACCACGTACAGATCGCTTTATTCTGCTATACGCTACAAAACACAAACACATGCTAATACAGCTACACAAATATCATCCTCCGCTCCTCCCAGATCGTCTCTCTCTGTCTTCATCTCCGTCACTGTTGTCACCGTCTTCTGTCCGTCATCGTGTTTATCAATCAGGTATATATGTTTATTATTAACTATTTCTTATTAAGATTTTCAAGCTATATATATATATATATATATATATATATATATATATATATATATATAGGATTGTTCAATTTCCTGACCTATGAATGTCGATTATTTTTGAATTTGTGAATTTGTTGGGTTATTATCTAATTTGTTGATAATTTAGCTTAACTTATTTCCTGAATTTCATTTATTTGTTTGCCTATTATTGGAATTTCTGAATTAGTTGCCTATATATTACGAATGTAGAAAAATGACTCAAACTTGGATGATTGCTGCAAATATGAGTTACCCCAACTATAAGGATGGTTTAGCTGAATTTTATGAAGTCGTTGCGAACAATTTGAAAGGTTCTTCTAGTATTCCATGTCCTTGTGAAAGATGTGGTAATATTAGGTATATGGCTTTTCCGGACGTTAAAATACACCTAGAAAAGTATAGTTTTAGTCGATACACGTTGGATTTTTCATGGGGAACCATTAGAGGACAAGAATAGCTTTGAAGGAGATGATGTTGAGGTATACAAAAGGCTAACTGATAATCCTGAGTTTGCCGAGTTTTTTTAGTTGGAAGAGTTGGAAGCATACAACTTGAATCTTGGGTCTATAGATAATGAAGATAATGATGATGAGTCGAATGATTTTCAAGATGTAGGTGATGACACTATTAAGTGGGATGACCTTAATAATATGTATGAGAAGTTGTGTGAGTCTGAAGCACCTCTGTATCCTGGTTGTAAGTTCACCAAAATGTCGGCTGTGGTGAAGTTGTATAATATCAAGGGGGCAAATGGGGTGAGTGACACATGTTTCACTAGTTTTTTAGCCTTGATAAAGGAGTTGCTTCCAGACGGTAATGTTCTACCTGTTAAGACATATGAGGCTAAAAAACTAATAAAAGGAGTGGGTATGAAATATGAGAAAATACATGCATGTCCAAATGATTGCATATTGTATCAGAAATTATATCAAAACTTAACCAATTTCCCTAAATGTTTGGAGTGGCGTTATAAGGATAAGGAAGGGATCCCGGCTAAGGTGTTGTGGTATTTTCCAGTGATACCAAGATTCATAAGGATTTATGGGAATAACGATGATTCAAAAATGTTAACTTGGCATGAAACTGGAAGAATAAATGATGGAAAGATAAGACACCCGGCAGATGGTATGCAATGGAAAACGTTCGACGCTAAGTATCCCGAGTTCGGCAATGAACCTAGAAACTTACGTCTAGCGCTGTCCACTGATGGAATGAACCCACATGGACACATGAGTAGCCAACATAGTACTTGGCCATTAGTGTTGGATATTTATAACTTACCTCCATATGTGTGCATGAAAAGAAAGTATTTGATGTTGTCGTTGTTAATTTCCGGCCCTAAACAACCTGGAAATAATATAGATGTCTATTAGGAACCTGTTCGAGATGATTTGCGAATGTTGTGGGATAGTGGGATAGAAGTATTTGATCCATATAAGAACAAAACTTTCAATTTGAGAGCGATGTTATTGTGTACAATATCTGACTATCCGGCTTATGGCGACCTTTCTGGGCTCACAGTTCATGGGAAAGACGCTTGTCCATTGTGTGGGGGAGGATATCGAGTCTGAATACTTTAAGTCTTCTCGTAAGTATGTGTATATGGGAAATAGGAGGTTCTTGTATCATGACCATTGTTATCGCAAGAAGTAGAAAGCATTCAATGGAAGTCAAGAACTTCGTCAACTCCTAGAATTTTGAGTGGGCATGAAGTTTATCAGAAAGTAAAGCATATTGAGATAGATTATGGGAAGAAGAGCGGCTCTAAATTGTCTACTCATGGGTATAAGAAAAGATCCATAGTTTTTTGATAAACTTCCATATTAGCCTGACCTGGAGGTCAGGCATTGCCTCGATTTCATGCACATTGAAAAAAATGTCTGTGATAATATTATCAATACCCTTCTAAATGTTCCCGGTAAAACAAAGGATAATGCCGCAGCTAGAGAAGATATGAAAATGATGGGTATTAAGCTAGAGTTGGCACCACAGAAGAGAGGTAATCGTATATTTTTACCGTTAGCAGCTTATACCCTTTCACGGAATGAGAAAAAAAAGTTATGTGCATGCTTGAATGGAATTAATGTGCCACATGGTTATTCGTCGAACATCAAAAGCCTATTGTCGATGCAAGACCTAAAACTCACCGGGTTAAAGTCACATGATTGTCACACTTTGATGCAACAATTACTACATGTGGCTATTCGTTCCATTTTGCCTGAATAGGTAAGATATGCTATAACTAGATTATGTCTCTTCTTCCAGTCCATATGCGAGAAAGTCATCGATCCGGATGACGCAGATTCATTGCAGGACCTCGTTGTAATCTCTCTTTGTCAGTTGGAAATGTATTTTCCACCCTCTTTCTTCACTATCATGATTCATATGACCATGCACTTGGTTAGGGATATTTTGTACCTTGGGACCGTGTACTTGAGATACCAGTATCCTTCCGAAAGATTGATGAAAGTCTACAAGGACTATACATCTAATCGGTATCGTCTGGAAGGTTGTATTGTTGAACGTGCTATTTTAGACGAAGCTCTTTCATATTGTTACGCTCATCTCTACCCATAAGGAGTTGATTGGCGTTCCTAAGAATCGTCATAGTGACTGGATGACCGGAAAAGGTATTAGGGGCCGGGTTGAAAAAATTGTGACACGTAAAATGTTACATTTAGCACATACGTATGTGCTAAACAATGAAGATGAGGTGCAACTTTATATTCAACAACACAAAGATGAGCCCAAATACGATCACCCAAACAAGATCGAGAACTGGATTGCAAACGAGCATACGAAGACGTTTGGAGAGTGGTTTAGGAATATTGTCTTACAGTATAAGAATCAAACTGGTGATGACATCTCTCCTAGGTTACTACGTCTTGGTTTAGGTCCAAATGCCAGGGTCACCTTTTACAGCGGTTTTGCCATTAATGGATATACTTTTTACACCCTCGAGCAAGATGAGTTGAGCATAATGCAAAATAGTGGTGTGAGTTCTGAATTTGAGGCAATGCACTTTGCTACTTCAAAAGATAAAAAGCCTATTTGGGGAAAATGCGTTTATTATGGTATTATTCAAGAAATATTGGTATTAGATTACATTGATTTCACAATGCCTTTGTTTCGATGTAACTGGGTTGATAACAACATCCATTGTGTCCGAAAGGATAATATGGGATTTACGTTGGTCAATCTGGGTAAGGTTGGCAATAAGAAGGATGATCTTTTCATAATGGCATCCTAAGCTAAACAAGTGTTCTATGTCACCGATCCTATGAATAAGAAGTGGTCTGTTGTACTGTCTATAAGGAGTAGAAGGAGTAGTGCATCCGATAATGGTGATGATGATCAGGATGTCGTTTTTTAGGGAATGGATCACTCTACCACTCTATCTTATTTTGACGATGTTGACACTGATCATGAGGACACTGAAAGCATCTATATGCGTGATGACCATGGTGAAGGTATTTGGGTTAACGAAGAAACTATGACATCCAAGAAATGTCCCCAATCCTGAGATGGTCTATAATGTAAGTTATTAGCTTTTATTTTTATTTTTATTTTTTAAATATATATATATATATATATATATATATATATATATATATATATATATATCTTCCTTTTAGTTTTTTTTTAAATAACTATCTCCACAGAACATATTTGCATTTAGGAACTGCATATTTAATACAAACGTAAAGCACTGATACTCTCGACGCTACTTATACAACAGTACTGGAAATCTTACAAGACCACAGGGTTACACATTACCTTTATTTAAGTTGCCTTTTTATACAGGCCCACGACACTGCTTATGATAGGCGGATACAGACACACACAGTTTGACACTCAACAAATAACACACGACGTTGCTTGGAAGTTTTAGCCACAGACTTAGACATTTTGTAGGGGTTTTAGGGTTACATTGCTTGGAAAACAGCCACAACCTGGTTGTAGGCATCGACACTTTCTGAACTGGCCGATTGTTGCCCATCAAAGATGGTCACATATGGCACTTGGACATAGTTCACGTTATTTTTCAGAAGTTCGGCATCCTTGTCTGTGGCTACCCAGAGGTATGGTTTGAGTGTTGATCTATTTGGAGCATTCCAGTCGCTCCTGCCATGGCCTCTGAGCTGAAACATCATGTCAAGCTTAAATGTTGATTCTGCATGTGCAGGTGATGTTCCAAACTGAATGAGTAGACTCTATTTTTATCCCCATGGCCCCCATTGTGGCTTAATTCTGATGACCGAGTATCCCAGCTCAATAAGCTTATTCCTCGAAGGATTAAAGCTTTTGGCGGCAAATTTTCCATTGTCTATATCTATGTGGCCTAGGGCATTCATCAGGACATAGTGATATAGACGATCAACATTTTGAGTCATTTTCAGACCAGTAATTTGATGGTTTATTTGTGAGTTGTGGGGAGCTAATGGATACTGAGCTAATGGGATGCCTCTTTTCTGAATATATAGCAAGTTTGAGATGTGTTGCTGGAGTGTATGTATGTTGTCTTTAGGTTTTGGTAGCTTTAAAAAGCCAATAGAAGCAATGGTCATTGTTAAAGATTCCCAAATTTGGCATGGTAAATCCTGTAGATATGCAGTATGCATGCTGTTGTTGTTGTCTTATTTTCTTGATCTTATTATTAGATGTGGATGCTGTTGTTGTAATTGCTGACTAATGTTCTAGTATATAGTGCTTCTGCTGTTTCTGCTGTTAGAGTTGTGATGCTGCTGTATTGTTACAGGTTTGGACTGTAATGCAATTACAGTAATTTAAAAAAAAAAAGTTAAACAAAAACAACGGTTATATTGACATTACCCGTTGTTATTACTTTCAACAACGGGTTATAACACAGGAACCGTTGTTATTGGTCTTATTAGATTAAAAAAATGAGATAGGAAGTGACAACGGTTGTAGTACTTCTACCCGTTGTCATTGCTTTTTTTAGACATACATTTCATTTTGGCGCAAATTGGGTTAAAATATATTACAACGGGTATATTTTAACAGTTGTTATAACTTTATTACAACGGTTGGCTTTTATTAACCCGTTGTTATTAACATATCACAACGGTTTTTTTTAAGGACACATTGTCAATAGTTTGTCTTAATAAAAAACTAATTTACAAACACGTACACGTATACAGTATACCACACAAACACAGCACAAACACACATAACAGTTTAACCGTTGGTATCCTGAGTTTATTCTCTCTCCCCCGCTTTCTACATTCTCGTTGCCGGTCGTTGCCGGTTGTCGCCCAGTTTTCGACGCCCAGATTCCGTCACCTTCCCTAATCATCCTGCTCGTTCTCTTTATCATCATCATCATCATCATCAGGTATGTTCACTTTTGTGTTTCGTTATTAAGGTTTTAAGATCATCTTTTTTGTTTTTCATCTGTTTGTTTTTCGTCTTCTTTGTTATCTTTATCATCCCGCATCATCTAATTCAGTCCTCTTATTAGGGTTTTAGGATTTTAGAAGCTCAAATTGTTGTTTTAAATTTTCATTCCTCTTTAGGGTTTTAGATACTCTGCATGTCTTTGTTCATTTCCTATTTCATTCATATTTAGGGTTTTAGGATTATCATAGGTGAAAAACGGAAAAGAAGACAAAAGGATAATAAGCCTGGGGATAATAAGCCTGGTGAGAGGGGTGCTACGAAGTGCTCTGCAGCCCTTGCAGCTATAGCGGCTAAATAGCCGCTTAGCATAACATGGAACGCGAAGGGTTTGGCTACTGGTCCAAATGCGAAGGATTTATCCACTTGCATTGGTTGTGTAACAAGACAGTTTGTCCCTATCCATTTAGATGAAATGAGGAATTTAAATCCTGTATTGGAGAAGTTATTCTTGGATCGTATAAAGGTATGATAACTTATGTAGCGAAACAACATTTTATTTTGGAGGTAAATTGAATGCTATGTAAATTGAATGATATGATGAAGTAGGAAGCCTTTGATATTGCCGAATGCTATGATAAGTATTTAATAAAGAAGGCAGGATCTGTCTTAAGGCAGTGGAAGTGTGACGTTGGTAAGTATTTGTAACAACCCCATTTATTCAGAAGCCTTTAGCTAGATATTCCCAAATAAATAGAACTGTTACCATCTCGGTTTCCCGAGGTAGTGAATAACAAAGTCCAACTCACCAAAGTACTTTAAATTAAAACTTTAATGATTACATGTTTATTACAACTTAATCCAACTTAAAACTTAATATAAAATAATTACAACTCGCAGCGGAAATAAATAAAGTGATATAATTGTTCTATGTGATATAGACTTCAACTATGGTCCAAGTCAAGCTCTCATCCCAATGCTCCCGAGTCAGCTAATCTTTGGTACCTGTCAAATCTGCTCCCCATAAAACGGTTCACCGCAGGTGTTCACGAATACAAAGTCAACCGCGAGGTTGAGTAGGAATAAATACTAACAACAATAACATATGATAGCAATCCAATTCCTTTTTATATTGGAGTACCCCCTGACAACGTGCTCCTCCCTTTTACTTAGCACACTTCAGCCGAGCTATACTCGTTACACTAATCATCCCGCCAATCCCTGGCCGGGACAGCCTCAACCTGAAGGTGAGTAAACACACACTACATTACCAAAAGGTAATGCCTGCCTCAACATATAGTTGAGTAATATCCACCAGATGGCCTGGAGACCGATTTAGGTCCTGCCTCGAGTAAACACGATAAATATCGTCTGCCAAAATAAATCTGTTAAACCACTCCACATTACTATAAGTAATGTCTGCCAGAATAAATCTGTTAATACAATAACGATAGTCCACCACAATATAACCAACATATACAATGTAATTCTCCGTTCCAACAGTTACGATATGATTAACCAACATATGCAATATAAATCTCCCTTCCAACAATTACGATTATATCAACCAACACCATTCACATATGATCAACTCACTTTAATGTAAACCATCCAACAAACATTATCGAGTAAAAGTTGAATAGGATTTATCCCTACCTGGTAAGTGATTCCAATTAAGCAGCTTAAGCAATCCAAATAATTAAAGCAATCCAAATATAATTCTTCACAACCGTCACCTAATCAAAATAATATAATTTCCTTCAATTATTTATTATCACCTTCCACTATTATTTATAAATTATATTTATTTTTCAAATTAATTATTTATTATCACTATTAAAGTTTACGATATTGAAAACCCGAATATCCAAATTAGAACCCGAGTCACCCAAGCAAAACCCGTCTTTAAAAGTTAAATAAAAATCACACCCAACCAATCACACGTGAAACACGTGAAAACAAGTCATAAACATTAACACCAATCTCACGTTTTCACCGTGTCCAACACCCATCCCTTAACCACCTTTTCCCTCCACAACCAACCACCTATGACACCCCCACCACCTGCCATCTCATGCCCGTACTACGGTGCACATCGACGACCACTAACCACCAGCCTAGCCATCACCAGAACCCCACAACCTCATGCCCTAGCTACCACAACCATGAAAACCAAATACCGAAAACCCGACACCCGCAACAACACACCACACGACACACCCCACCCACGACCACCACTGGCCACCAACGTGGTCTTCCTTGACCCACAGTAGTCCCACCACTGGCCATGACCCATCACGGCAACCCACAAACACCAAAACCGACACCAACAGCCACTATAACCCCATTCCCCTGTTTCGCGTTTTCCGACTGCCACCACACGAAACACTACCTACGGACTCCCTAGACCACCGAACTTGGTCGACTAACCACGCAGGTCATACCCCTAGGCCAGACTTGGTTGGGACAAGCGAAACAGTGGTCAAACCGGGAGAAATTCATGGTTTCCAGCCAACAACCACTACCCACAAACTCCCGTCAAACACCCACCAAGTCCCTGCCATTGACCGCCTATGACCACCCTTAGCCACCTACCATAGTCGACTCACAACCGACGTGCCAACCCAACGCGAACCCAGGTCAAAACGAGTCAATATGGGTTCAAAAATATAATTTCAACTTATCACAACCACCCCACAAAAACCCCTTAAAACGCGTCCTTCCCGGTGGTCCCTGGTGGTCCGGCGTAGGTCCGGTCATACCCTGGTATCTCACGGTCAAGTTCACGGTCCTAGCATGTCCTATAGTGGTCTAATTAACGAGTTATAATATCGTAAAGTATATACATAAGACGGTCTTAAAGAATTACCTTAAGACGATAACTTAAAGCTGATTTCCTTCTTTTCTCCCTTCTAAATCTCCCTCTCTCTCTCTCTCTTTATTGTGAGATTATGAATTTTATGAGTGAATAAGGTCTAAAGTTGTATGTTCCCATGTATTTATATAGGTAGGTTAAGGCTATATGAATTTAATTAGGAAATATGTAATTTACTATATTATTAATATTGTACAATTACTCTTATTATTATATTATTATTATACAAATACTACTATTATTATCATTACTACTATATTACTGGAGCTACACTTGGCACGCGGCCTAATTCCAATATTGTCTTTCTTTATTTTATTATTATATTTATCTCGTCTTATTTACGATTATAAAATATAAATGCCTTTAATTAATTATTCGAATTACGTAAATTAGTTATACAAACTTCACTAAATGACGGGGTATTACAGTATTGGTTGTATGTGGACAAGGAGACGTGGGAGATGTGTAAGAGCCCACCTTCAAACAAGTGTCCCACCATCACTCAGGAACAATGGGATATTTTTAAAGCGATTCGAGCTAGTGAGAAGTTTGAGGTTAAGTATCCTCGCCTTTTAATGATTTACCTATCATTTTTTTAATTAATGAGTTCTCTATAATTTTTTTATTATCTCATCTAATTTCGCTTTTATATAATTTGAAGGCCGTTAGCAAAAGAAATCGTGCTAACATTTCATGCAAGAAGGGGTTATGGTATGGTTCTCGAGGCGGTTACAGATTGATAGAAGACCAACTCGTATGTAGCATCCCCCTGTTTATTTGATTTTTTTAATCACACTTGGAGTTGATACACATTTGTATATATAACTGTTACCATGTTAATGTGTAGGTGTCAAAGGGAGTGACCGACTTAAATCGGCACGCAGCTTATAAAGAAGGACACACGCCTAAAGGATCCCGACCGTGTGACAAATATGATCAGGAAGTGTTGGCCAACATAGTAAGTATTATTTTATTAAAATGAGTTCATTACTAACTTTATTATTTTAGTCACAAATATAATTTGAAGTTTATTTTTTATCTTATAGGAGAAGGTATTGAAGGAGGTACAAGAAGGGAAATTCACTCCCAATGGTCGTGATGACGTTCTTGCTAGAGCGATCGGCCGACCCGAACATCCAGGTCGATTGAGGGGCGTTCCGTTACATGTTGGAGTCATGAAATATTATGGGACAACTGCCCCGAAAAATAAGAAAAGGAAGGATAAGGCTGAGAAGGCTGACATGGTACCATTTATTCTATTATTTTCATTTAAGTTCACATATTATTGTTTTAAACAAATTGCTTAAAAATTACATTTTTGGCACGTAGGTTCAGTTATTGGCATCCATGATACTAAAGATGAATTCTGGAGGCAAGCCTTCCGAAGAAGAATTGAAGATGATGGAGGATGTCATTAAAGGGGGTAAGGTACAACAGATTGGTCAAGAGGCCGAGAACACTACTACCTTGGCAATACATGAGGAGGAAGTATCGGTCAACGAGATTCAGAAAGATCAGGTACCTACTGCTTCTGAAGTTTTAACAACTAAAGCCGATATGGTAAATATATGACTTCGTTATTTTTCTTTTCTTTTTTTTTGGGTAAGATCAGGGGGTGTGTTCCCTGCCAGCTCTAATGCTATATCTTCTGACATCGTGCCATTGGTTAATTTTATTAGGTAAATGAGTCTGAAAAGGGGATGCAACTTGAGTTATCCGCCACAGCTGACAATAATCAGGGGATGCAACTAGAGAAGATGGCTGATGAAAAATAGCAGCATACATCCCCTTCAAATCAGTTCCTAGTTTTCGGCAAGGTATGCATGAAGTCTTTAGTGAAAGTTATGTGAATTCTATTAAATTTTGGAATATAATATATAATGTATGTGTATTATTCAGGCCTTAAACAGGAAGGTAGTTATTCTTTCTGACCCTAAATCCGTGAAACTTGTGCGTGTTGGCCGGGGTCTCGTAGACTTGCCCACCAAATCAGCGGAAACTTTATTGGTTCATGGCGAACCACTTTCGCCGAATCATAGAAAAGTGGAGATAACTCAAGTCTTTGAAGGCCATGAAAAATTTCAACTGCCCGTCCCAGTTCGTGACGACATTACCATTCTGGCAGATGTTGTTGGAAGTTTCATCCAATGGCCTATTTCTCACAACTTCCTGGCTCGTTCATCTCCGTCTTAACCGAAAGCAGTTGGGGTTAGAAAAATACCTTTATATGTTAAATTTTTATATGTTAAATTTTTTATATGTTAAATTTATATGTTATTTTTTTTGTAGGAAACAAAAAACACGGATAAACCGGATAACCCTAAGTCCCCAGACATGCCAACTACCTCGTCGAAACAACAACTTGATGAGGTATTTAATTAACTTCTACATATTTTTAAAAACCTCTCTTTATTTATATTTTTTCTGTATTTCTAAAAAGCATGGAAATTTTGTGTAGGGGACAAAAAAGACGGATAAGCCTAAGTCCCCAGACATGCCAACTACCTCGTCGAAACAAAAACTTGATGAGGTATTTAATTCACTTCTCCATTTTTTAAAAAACTTCCCTTTATTTATATTTTTTCTGTATTTCTAAAAAGCAAGGAAATTTTGTGTAGGGGACAAAAAAGACGGATAAGCCTAAGTCCCTAGACATGCCAACTACCTCGTCGAAACAACAACTTGATGAGGTACTTAATTAACTTCTCCATTTTTTTAACAAACCTCCCTTTATTTATATTTTTTCTGTATTTCTAAAAAGCATGGAAATTTTGGGTAGGGGACAAAAAAAGACGGATAAGCGTAAGTCCCCAGACATGCCTACTACTGCCTCATCATTGAAAGAGCAGGTTGATGAGGTATTTAGTTAAGTACTCTTTTATTTTTATTACTCCAACTAAGATATGTTACCTTTGGATTTTTTATTATTTTATTTATCTACATGTATAGACTGGTAGTAGCACAAAAAGAGAAAAGCATTATTTCCCCGAACTGAAAGATGTTAGGAGTATAACCTCCACTAATTTTTCTGGGCGCGAATACATGCAAAAAGTAAGAACGCTGAAGATGAGGGAACTGTATATGGATGCTAGGCGTCGCATAGCAAACGAGTAATTGATAATTATTTCGCTCGATGAAGATATTTTAGGGATTGAGCGTGAAGCAATTCTGTCATGCGAGCTGCTAGCCATTTGGGCTGGCCTTCTCGAGATTGATGTCCAACACCTATTTGTTTGGATGAGGTAAGTTTCTTAATAAATCATTTCATATTCTAATAATCTGACTAGATAGTGTTTTAAATACCGGAATTAATACCGTAATAATGTAGGTTCTTGAAATCTAGAGTGATCCCCGAGAACAAGATTACTTGTGATCTATACGGATTCCTGTGCCCCTATATTTTATCTATGCATAACAAGTTGATTTCGTACGACGATCGGGAAGATTATATTGCTCGTGAATTGACGACAAACAAAAAGCTCATTTTTTCCCCTTATAATGAAATCAGGTAATAAACAAATTAATATTACGATTCCACCTACAATTGCATTTTCATAACTAATATATATACTTGTTAATAATGATGATGTCTCTTGATGTAGGAGACATTGGGTGCTAGCAGCCATCATACCGACCAAGAAGAAAGTTTTTTGGTTGGACTCTTTGCATAGAGAACCAAGCGAAACCTTTAAGGGTTTGATTATTAAGTAAGTTTATAATACTGATTTATTTATAATAACATTAAGTTTATATTTTTATTTATAGCAAAAAGCTCATTTTTGCCCCAAAAATATGAGTTTCCGCCTCCTTTTTTTTATACAAAAAGGACCTTTGAGAAGAAAACAGCTAACGAGGATCAACCAACGAAAGATTCTAATGATAGCCCTACTTTTATTACGATAACAGGAGTACGTGCTCAAATACAATACCTTTAGTGCAAAAATCTGTCTTTAATGATAATACGTGCGCAAATACAATACCTAAAGTGCAAGATTCTGATGTGGGTCTTCTCGTCTCTTCGTTTTCTATGTAATAATAGATCCATTGCCAGCCGGATAGCATACAATGTGGATATTACGTTTGTCGGTTCATGTTGGAGGTTATTACGCGAAGATATATCCTTATTCCAGAAAATGTTAGTAATTTAATAATGTGTTTATTACTTTTTTTAAATTAGAGTTGATGTTGTCTTGTTTGCTGCTATACCATGATGATGCTATGCTGAATGATGTATGTTGTTACACTAATGAATAACAATAATGCTGCTGTCAACCAATAATGTCTTGCCTTTGCTTTTTCCGCAGTATGTAATCAACGCGCCACAAGTACCTGAGTACAAAAGGCACCAAATAGACGAGGTAAGGGATTTGTTGGGCAAATACGTCTTAGAACATCGCAATGAAGACTAAATGCATGATTCTTAGAGCTTAGATCAGCTTAGTAAATTTTTTGTTGAAGTTAGGGAATGATCTTTGTAGATATAGCTAGGGGGATGCACAGTTTTAGGATGTAAAATGATCAAATTATAAGTATGATGTTGTTGTTGTGGTTGAATTGTATCTATTGAGTTCTGATGAACCCAGCTGTGATTTATGATGCTGCTGATATATGCATGATTTTGAATGGCATGAAATAAATTTAATTTAAAAAAAAATTACGAAAAAGTAATAAAAACAGTTACTAAAAAAAACCGTTGTAAATACCTTTCACAAATACCCGCGCATAATATTCAACAGCAGGTTTTAAAAGAAGAACCGTTGTTACTAACCATTTCAACAACGGTTATGTTCCGTATACCCGTTGTTAAAAGTCTTGACAATTTTGGTGGGAAAGATACAACAACGGGTTTTTATATTATAACCGTTGTTATATCTTTCCCACCAAAATTTTGTCAAACTTTCCACAACGACTTACTCGCAACAACAACGGCTTTTAACCGTTGTGTATAATTTCCACAACTGTTTTAGTAAATAACCTAACCACTGTAAATACCTTTTACAACGGCCGCTTTAACAACGTCCGCTTTTTGTTTTAACAACGGTTTTTACCCGTTGTTATAGCCTGTATCTGTAGTAAATACCTTTTACAACGGCCGTTTTAAAAACGGTTTTTACTCGCAACAACAACTCCATTGGTCCCTTGAATCTTCAAATGGCACGCTTCCCAAGGACTCCGTCTTGATCGGAACGCCTTTCCGATTGGCACCATCTTGAAGGAATTCCGGAATTACAAATATAATAAAATACATTGCTATTCCTATTATACATTTGTAAAATGAAAAACTAGTAAAAATAAAAGTGATACGAGATCACATTAAATTACAACCGTATCGGTAATCCCTTACATTACGGGTAATAACAATAAAACTAAGGCCATACTATGATAAATTTACATAATTTAAAATTATATAAATAAAATATGACATTCATCAATAAAAATTGCAGCATTATATTATGTGTCTAACATACCAAATTAATGTGCCAAATCGCCCTACTTTAATCTTATATCGTATATAATCCGGTTTTATGGAAATGTGTGATAATAACTTATTAAAGTCATAAATCAAGACTTAAATCAAATTTAAGCCCAAGTTAATTATCCTAACCTTCTTAGGACTCAAAAATTAGTCTTCACTAAACATTTGACAATAATTCAACTTGGTTTTGTATTATTGCTTATTTGAACTTCTCTTAATCATAACAATTATGAAATGAATCCCAATAAATCGTAAAAAATTTGAAAAATTCGAAATCACATTTTTGTAAGTACTGTAATAGTACCAAGATTCAAAAAATTCAATAAAATTTGGCCACAAAATATTAATAATTTACTTCATTAATAAATCGTATAAAACATAACTTTTACCATTTAATTCCAAATTAAACATAAAAATTATGAAAAAATCAAAATCAAAATTTTGAACATCCTTAAATAATTTCGAGAACCTGGAAATGGCAAAATTTCAACCAAAAATATTGAATTAATTTTTATGATTAATAAACTTGCTCTTTTATCGATTTTATCACATAAAAATCAATAAACATACCAAATCAATCAAAATAAATCATGCAAATTTAGATCTGATGTCCATATAATATATACAACATTAGGGAAAAATTTTATGCCATAAAATTTATTTTAGCTATTTTTGATAAAAAAATAGTCACTAATTATATCATTTTAACCATTAATATTATAAATCATGCATAATAAATCACATATATCTAAAATTTTACCTACAATCTGTAAAATATGCATGTGACAACATATTAAAATTTCGTGGCCTGTTATCAAGTTTAACTTTTTTAGTCATTCCACCTCCATTTATAGCGTTTTTATGTAATAAAAATCATAAATCATGCAATATTAATCACATTAATACGAAATTTTACATACAATAAGTAAAATATTCATGTGAGGTCATACTAAAATTTCATGGTCAGAATCGAAGTTTAAGTATTTTTAATTAAAAATGTCATTTTATTCATTAAAATGCAATTATTTCTCTAAAAATCATTAAAATAAGCAATAATCATCCATAAATCATAAATATTACCTAAAAATATTTTAGAACCAGAATATATTACATGCAAAAAAATTTCATGGCTTTATCCTTATAAATCACAAATTTTAGTTTTAATTAAGTTACATTTAACTCGGAAAAACCAAACCGATTATGCATGCAACACCAAAGCTCTTGATGCCAATTAAAAGTTTCTAAAACCCCTATTAAACTTATTTAATAGATTTTATAAATTATTAATAATTTATGTCATGTGATCTAGTTGCATGCATAGCAAAAAGACCAAAAATAAGGAGAAAATGATATTTCTTACATACAATATGGATCGAAATATTTGGGCACAAATAAGGACACCTTCCTTATTTGTTCTTGAGCTTAAATAAGATTAGGATGATCCTCCAAAACCCAAGCTCCATATTAGGAACTCTCCTCTTAGTATCACCAAGACAATCCCTCAATATTAATATTATCATTAACTAGATAATAATACTAATTACCTTAAATAAATCTAATATTAGGATTATTACTACACTAGTAATATGTGAGTTTTATTAGATTTTATCTTGAACAATTTCTAAGGTTTTCCAACAATTTGGAGAAGAAGAGTAACAGAGATGTATTATTTTTGCATGAATGAGATACAAAATAAGAAAACAACTTCTTATTGTTGTCTATAGGGGGCGGGTAGAGGGTAGTCAAATACCCTATGCATGTCCTTTACTTTACACATTTATCTTATCAATGTGTTTAGGCATGCATGTCTAGTATGTAGGTTATGATGGTGACTAGTTTTATAATTAAAATAAACACCCCACTATCCCTAATACCCCTTCCATTCCGGTCCATTTCATAAAATGGAAATCTATTTTATTTTGTCAAATGTCAATTATCACACACAACATGTCATATGTAGCATGTAATCATGTAATTAATATTATTAATGCATATTTAACAATTAAATATCATTATATAAATTAATTAAATTACATATCATAAATTATATAGTAATTCATTGTAATACTACGATTTTCTATGTCTATGGGTACTATATCGTGTGGGGCTCACTCTGTCGAGTAAGTATGTTTTTACGCAAAACAGTAGTCGACCTGATGGGTACTCGATCGAGTACGTGTGGCACTCTATCGAGTAAGAGGCATTTGATCGAGTATGTCACTTACTCGATCGAGTAAGTGTGTTTTACGGGTGATTTTAGCCGGGTTTTGTTAATAACACGTGAATAGTATAAAAGGATTCCGTCATCCTTCTTAATCAGTTTTCACTTTTCTAAAAACCTTTCAAGAGAGGAAAAGAGTTAAGGGCTAGAATCGTCGGATCATTGAGTCCTTTACGCCGTTGAGACCGTCGCATTATGGCTAAGATTCTAGTATAGTTTTTATATCGTTTCATTGATTTTAGTTGAAACCCTAATCGGGTAATTTGGCGGTTTTGCGGAGTATTGTTGATGTTAGATTTTGATTGTATGATTGTATGTTTGATAGGAAGTAATTTCAGTGAAGAACGATGTTGATTAGCTGATTGTAACGATCTTGGTGATTGTCGTTCCAGTGTTCCAGGTAGGGTTTCCCTACTCAATATTAGTTACATGATGTGTGTGGTGGTTGTATTGTGGTAATTGATTAATTATATTGCTTGTGATGGTGACGGTTGTTGGTACTCTGGCAGGGCTACACACTTTACTAATGAAATAGACATTTGTAAGGTTGGGAAAGATGATAATATTGCTGATCCTTTAACCAAGCCTTTATCAAAGGCCAAGCATGAAGGTCATGTTTTCGCAATGGGATTGACACGAGTACCTTAATTTCTTTAGATTATGGGATATGTAATAATTGGATATTATATCAATTTTTCCATATATGATAATCACATTCATTAATTATGCTTTTATTGTAGTTTTTATTTAGTTTGACTAAATCTTACTACTTTGTTCATCTGAATAGGTTCTGTGACAACATTGAACCCTATTCAACTGAATAGGATGAACTTTGTATTTTGTCCCTAGTCACTTAATGAGGTGACGTCTCGAAGTGACTAGATTGTAAGTCGATCGATGATGGGTTGAGCACCATAGGGTCATAAGGATGACTGGTCGTTTACATAGACAGACTGTATGACACTCTGTCGGGCAGTGACATTTATAGAGTCCCTTATCAATTTTAATTGGAGCCTGGTGATGGCGAGGACTTCTATATTAGTCCTATGAGTCGATTCTTTTGACTAGTGACCATTTATCTGAGTCGGTGCAAGTTTCGATTGGCTTTTGATTCGGTTCAAACTTTGTCGTCTAAGCTTACCAATAGAAATAATATTTGTAATCTCAACTAACTACTCTTAGTAGCGTGGCAAGTAAAGGTCGGATCCTAAGGGACGGGTATTGTATAGATTTATCGGTTGTAGATAGCTATGTCTTAGGGTGTCATAATTTGGGTTGTGTTTGAGGTTTGCAATCTAAACTACATAACAAATGAAATGTATGCAAATGAAAGTAAAACAAAGCAAAGTAACTAGGGTTTGTAAACAATTGACTAAGGCACTAGGGTTTCATGGGTTGATACGAGAATCATGGTAAGATCACATAAACAAGTTTCATAGATGCAACCAAATTATTATTGTAGTGGATTCGAGTTAGTTTATATCTTACAATTCTTAGGAAGTTTTGGGTCTCGAAGTCGAGTCGGTCAAGACGACTTTACAACTCCTACAAGTCAACTTAATCCTCCTAATTCAACTATATGCATGGTTTAACAAACCTTGACTTGCTTTATGTCTTACAAGTCTTGTTGAATAGATAAGAGATTCATGCTAGGCTGTCAATCAAGCATTTCATCAAGCATAACATGTGCATAAGTTGAAAATAAAACAAACAAGCAATCATATGAACTTATTAAGTAAAGATCTACCCCATGATTAACTCCCATAATCCCCTATTAACCTTAGTTAGGACACTATTCACTCATGATCATGGAAAACATGTTAATAAGGCTGTCAATCATATTAACAAAGCTAGACATAATGGATGAGTAAAACAATAAACAAGGATTAAACAAAGGGTAAAAGGAATTGTACCAACTTAGGATGATCCAAATAATAAGCAAAGAATAATAGAATAAAACTTGATGAATGATGAAGAGTTGTCAATTCCCCAATAAACCCAAATAGTCTTCAAATTACACAACTAAATCTAAGAAAACTTGAATGATTAAGGAAAGATTAAGATTTGATTAAGATTGAAATGTGTAATACAACCTAATAAAACTTGATGAATAATTGATTAAAGCTTGCTAATGAACTCTACTAAAACTTTATGATTAATCTCTTAATACAATGGGGTATTTATATTAAGTACAAGTATTAGGGTAACTAAGGGCTTAAATGACGATTAAGTCCCTTAGATGAAAATTAATGCCTTGCAAGTCCCTAAGGAGTCGCTCGACCTAACCCTGTTAGATGCCTATGCTATAAGAAAATTCGCCCGTCCTGCTTGTAGGACGCTCGAGCTGTGTCTTAGGGACGCCCGTCTTGATCATCAGGACACTCATTCTGAGCTAGGGACGCCCGTTTCATAGGCCAGTGTGACTTCTTCAATTTGTTGTCTCATGATCCGTGGGGATCGTTGATGAGCCTTGGGGGTCCGTCATCATTGCCCAAATAGTTGTTTTAATTATCTCGGCCTTTAGTATTGGTCTCCTCTTTGTTGTTGGTCGTTAGATGCGATCCATTTAGCTCTATATATGCAAGGTTAGCATTCCTCTCCTACCAAGGATATAAAACCTCAAAGAATATGCAAGTAGGAAGCTAAAGATAAGAAACGACCTAAATGCATGAAAGAAAGCATAGGAATGAGGCTAGTTCGGGGACTCAATGTGTGCAAATATGAGTCAGATAAAAGATCCTAAAACCGAACCTTTGCTCATCCCGAGTAAAGAGGTGACTAAAACATTGACCTTTATTAGTACTACTAGCCGATGTGAGACAATTAGCGGGTCTCACTCCGCCCCTTCAACTCACAACAAGACACCTATGAGTTAAGATGCCTTCTTGCAAGGTAAGGTGGGGCTTGCCAAAATGGCGATGCATCCTAACATCTAAGCACATAAAAACAATTAAAGGATGCATGTACAAAAAGAATAGAAACTTTCCTCATTTGACTCGCAGAAATCACCTACAAGGGAAGCAATTCAAGGGCACACACTCCATCATAGATATTGGTTCTCCTAGCTACTATGTCCAAAAGGATACAAACAAGTCACCTCCAAGTTGTGTTAAACTAGGTTACCTTTATCCACAATTGCTAAATGCTTTTGTCAAGAGCTAAGTCCCTATGGTGTTAGAAAACACTGTAGGATCGCGGAATTCCCCCTCTTGCCTAGACAAGAAGAAGGGCCGTCCCCTCTCCACCATGCAACAAAATAGGATCATCGAAGGATAAAAGGGTTTCAAAGTACACGAGTTTCATTGATAGTAGTTTTCTTTCAGGTTTATTTTTCCCCCATTTTTGTAGCAATTGACAATTGAAGAATATTTCTTGCCATTTTTTATGTTTGGCATTTTCAACTTTTGGCATTTCTTGAACATTTTTCAAATTAACCCCATTTGTAGTAAGGATACTTCTATTATAAGAATATGAGTCTATTTTTGCTCCTCTTTTCATTCATGCAATTGCAAACATTCGGAATTTGAGAACTTGAACTCAATTCGACATTTTTATGCCGATTCCCTTTTTGTTTGACAAAATGTGATGATAGAAGTGTAAAAATAGTTGCATGGCATCAAGGGTCATGTAACTATTAGGTTCATATACCTATTTAACTTCTTAATTTGTGTTCTTTAGATCTAGTGCATGCATAACAAATAAGAGATTAATAAGGAAAACCAATGTCCCTTACATTGTAGAGTGGCTCGAAAATAAGGGCACAAATAAGGTCACCTTCCTTATTTGTTCTTGAGCTATGATATGTTGGATGATCCTCCAAAATCTCAATGTAGAGATCCTCTTTTGATTGCACCCAAGACAAATCCCTCAAAAATAATATACTAATTAACTAGATTAGTGTATTATTGTTCCTTAAAATAGATTCTAATATTATCACTATTACTACATTAGTAATCTAATAATTTTATGATATTAGATGAACAATTTCTAATTTTCTAAAACAAGTTCAGAGAGAAGTGGGAGAGAAGTATAAAAAATGCATGTAAGATTATTGAATGAATGAAAAATGAGAACATATTCTCATATGGAGGAGGAAGTGGCCAGGTAGCTTGTGTCCAAAAGGGCATCTTGCTTTTTCTTTTTTCTCTTATCAAAATATAGACTTGTAAGGCTATGTGTAGGTTAGGCATCATTACCTTATTTTATCTCATAAAATAATTCACCCACTAACACACATCATCCTCATTATTTCGGTCCATATACATAAAATGGACTACCATTTTATTTTTTCAATTTGTCACTTGTCACACAATATGTCACATGTAGTATGTTACATGTTATTAATTAATTTAATGCATACGTATCAAATAAATATCATTATATACAGTAATTAAATTACATATAACAAATTGACTAGTGATACTTGATCACATAAATAAAATAGGTCATATAGTTATAATTCACAATATATTTTAATTATAATTAACCATTCATTCTTATCTCAATTGTTTCACAAACAATATCAATTTTAGTAATAATGTATTTCAATTACTAAAATAAATCTTATTTAATCCAATTACAATAAGATATAAATATTCTCTATCACAATTGAATTGTTCAATTTTAAGGAATTGATTAACTTGTATCGTCATACAATTAATCAATTTGTCTATTAAGGGAATTGTCCTTTAGGTGTGACCTTAAGGGATCAACTTATCACCACCGTCAAACGACTGTAACGTCTAACTCTAGTTAGCTGATCATTACCGATTAATGATGATCAGTTGAATATATAAATGAATCATCCCTTACGTATTCTTAAGTTGAGATTTAAACATGTGATCACACTATTGTTGATGACACATACTCCAACAATCTCCCACATGTCCGAGACAAGTGTGCGTCACCAATTCTCTTGTCCTATTACAATCTCCCACTCAATGCAAAGGGTCTCACAGGTCATACTTGTATTTGATCATATCTAGAGTGGTTTCCTCAATCTGGAACGTAACTGTTTGACCATAATTATTTACCATAGATACTTTCCGAGCGTGGCCACGCATTTTCAGTTCACGACTCCTCGAGTGACCTTGAGATTTCAAACAACCCTCACAAGGGGGTGGAAAATTCCTATCGCACTATTCCCTTCGCTTAGCCACAGTTCATCATAACCCAAAATATACTCATTTGACCTTAGTTACGACAGTCGTAGAGCATAAATCAAAGTCAATCAGAAATTTGTGCCAACTTGGGCGAATAGTCTTTAGTCAAAAGAATTGACTCATAAGAATACTATTGCAGCTCTTGCCACGACCAGGCTTTATGAATTACAAGAAATCTATTAGCGGTCACTGCCCGACAGAGTGTCCCATGTAGTCTGTCTATGTGATTGACTAGTCATGCCATATGACTGTATGGCACTTGAACTTGCCATCAATCGCATCACACTCTAGTTACTTCGAGACGTCACCTCTTTCAAGTCACCAGGGGCGAATACTATGTCAATCCAGTTCACTTTAATGGGGTTCAACTTGTCTCTACAACCCATTTGGATATAACAAAGAAATGGGTGAGTTTAATAAAACTGAAACGATAAATGTGATTATCATATATGAATAGTCAATACACTATTACTATTTCATAACTTATAATCTTTAGTGTACCTTTTACACTTGCTGAAATGCAATAAAAGCTTGGCAAGTGGATATACCATATCTCCATATATTCTAACTTTATGAATTGTTATTTCTTTCTATTCAATGTTATTTCTAATAACATGAATTTATCTCAATATATGTCTAGTCTTCCTACTAGACTTGGGCTCTTTAACTTGAAAGATGCTCCCACTGTTATCACATAACTTGTGATAATGTCATTTGCAGAGGGATTCACTCTTATTCCCTATGTTGACCATTTTATCACAATTCACTTAGATTCCTTTTTTAGAATTTTCAATGGTCGAAAGTAAAACACTTTTCTAGTCTTTTACTCCTAAGTCAATAAAATCAGCCTAGGATCAAATCCTAATTGGGTTGGAAACTAAAGTTTGTGCAACCCTTCAACTTAGAACGTAGTTTATCATCCAAACATATGAACGATTCCTTAATTCTTCTCAAGAATCTCAAAGATGTTCTTTAAGGCTTTCACAAGCCCATTATTGGAATTAATTTGTTATTGACTTATTATGCTCTAAGCATATGTTACATCATAGCTTGTGCGTCTGTTGGCATACATGATCGTTCTAATGGCGGAAACATTAGCAAACGGTTTCATGTGATCAACAACTTAATAGGTTCAGTGAATGACTATGACTCCATCATAGCAATTCTACTTTCATCAACATGAATAACCTACTCAACCTTGTTGATGTTAAACAGATATGAAAGATCTTATCATCATAAGACTCTCAAATCTATGCCAATATTCTATCACATAGATTCAGAATTCTAGAATACATTGCACCTTTTCCTAGTCTCCCAATCACTCTTTCACAGAAGAGAGCAATGGTGCATTATTCTCAATAAGTAATATGTTATCAACATATTAGACATGGAAAAATAATTCTGGCTCCCACTTAACTTCATGTATAAACATGATTCTTCAATCATGTGAATGATACCATTCTCAATTATCATATTAACTAAAAGTATAATCCATTAATGCTTGCTTAAGACCATTCTAGGATCACTTAAGAAAGCTACGCATAATACGTTAGGATTCTTAGATCTTTATCTTAGGTTTTGTGTTCCAAACACATCCTTCTCTAAATTCCCATTTTAGAAAAGCGAATTTTCAATATCATTTGCCATTCTTCATTAAAATGAAATGCGGCAATTCCTAGCATAATTTATCTTGATTAACATCTTCATGTCAATCTATGCACTTAAGTACTCCAAAGCTCTATTTACTTTTAAAGAGACCCTCACCTAAAAGTAAATCTACTCTTGAGTAACAATTTTTGGATTGTAATACTATGGTTCGTATGCAACAAGGTCAGTTTGGGACAAGGTCATAATACCATTACATTCGAAAAGTAACATTTTAACAATAAGACATGTGTGCTAAACTCCTACTAAGCTATACTCCCACTCTATATTTATAGATTATAATTCCATTACTTTCAAAAAGTAACAAATTAACTATAAGACATGTTTGTGACGATCTAATCTACTCCCACTCTATCTCCTAGAAATACCTCTATCTTCTTAAGAGATAGTTTTGTGAGTTACAAACATATATGGTGAGGTTTTAGAAGTTTCTCTAGAGTGACGTGTTAGCACATAAAAAGACCACCTCTATCATGGCAGCTTGATTCATGTAATATGCGAGTCTTATTCATGTAATCTATTAAATAGACTCTCTATTTCAGGTATCTCCTGGTTGACCATTCGTTTTCAATAACGTGTCCATTTTGGATTGCAAATTCCCAAAATTGAGTTCGATAACTCAAATTGACTCATATTAGTTTGATCTTATGGGTAGTGACACTAGGTCATAATCCATATTTAATAAATAAAATTCATTACTTAGATCTTTGCCACTACGATCGGATCGTAATGGTTTAGTACTTTGTTCGATTGGTTCTCTACGTCATTTAGATATTCCTTAAATTTCTCAAATGCTTCACTTTATATTTGATTAATTAAACATACTCATATATACTTAAATCATTGGTAAAAGTGACGAAGTAGTCATAATTTCCCCTTGCGGTGATGCTCATAAGAACACATACATCGGCATGTATTAGTCCCAACAAATCACTTGCTCGTGTCCCTTTACAACTAAAAGAAGTACGAATCATTTTGCAAAGGAGACAAGATTCACATATTCCATGTGATTGAAAATCAAATGGTTCAATAACTCTAGTCCACACTAGCCCTTTAATGCGTTTCTCATTTATGTGACCTAATCGAAAAAGGCAAATGTATAAATCATCTGGATTACTTGTTTGAGTCTTTTGGATCGTATTTTGTAGATATATTTGCTTGAGTTGGAAGTGTCTAAAACATGAATATCATTAAGAGAAGTGACTTAGCTCCCAGTCATGTCAATTTTCAAACAAAATACAACGATTGTTTTTGATGGCGAAATATGAATCCTTCCATGTCTAACATGGAAATAATGTTTTACACAAAATTGGTACATAATCACCATTATGTAGATTCAATTTAAAATAACATAACTAAGGCAATCACGAGGGTTCTCTTGGAAATGGCGGCAACTCTAGTTCCATTTGCGAATTGGAGATCCATGTTACCCTCGCTAAGTGCTTCCACATTACTTAACCCTAACCAGAGTGATAAGTCCAGCTTTGATATCTCCAAATAGTTGGGACAATTTCGCTTCCAATGGCCCATGACATTACAATAATGACATTCTTCATAAGATTGGGCACCCTTCTTGGTTGTGGTAGTCTCACTATCGATTTCCAATTCATTATCAGGTTTGGGTTTCTTACCCATCTTTGCCGTTCTTTTAATAATACCATTACTCCTTTCAGTTGCAAGGACATTCTTGCTAGAACTCCCACTGAATTTAATATTTCTCCTTGTTTCTTCAAACAAGGAACAAGGATGTCTTGGAATTGGTGAGATTTACTTCACAAGATTCTCTTACCAAAGAGGTAGGCATAAATATTGGATTCGGAGGTGTGGAAGTGGTAAAGAAGCAAAGATTTCCATCTTGACCAATGCCAAAGCGTAATTCTCTAATCGTATCATTGTCATAATCAGAGCATTTTTCATCAAATGATTGGAGCCATGAATTAATGGTGATTGGTGTAAGAGTATTAGATGAAGCCATTTCGTATAAATAACTACAAAAACAGAAATGAAGGAAATAATAAACATCTATCGTTTTAATAATACTTGTAAACATTTTTAAACAAGTTTTAAGCATTTATATACTGACCTCTTCCTACCTTTTATAAATGATCCCGATATCCAAGTTCATATCCATTCGGGCACGGTGAGCCGATTCATCCCTTATTAATATAACTCGGTGGATTAACTCTTTAATCGATTCTACTTCTAGAACTCTCGGTCGATAAAATTAATTTAATATTAATCTTTAGCCCGGAACACATGCGACTACGGTCACGAATAATTCCGTTGAGTTCAATCCAAATTTCGATGTAATAACATTTTATTACCCACTTACCCAACGTAACAAGTTTAGTACCCCGGTGAGCCGAGCCTACTTCCTTATGAAATTGGGAGTCATGGTTTCTACTATTTGGTAAGGCTAATTATCAATTTTTATTTAGCGATAGGTCTTGTCAATTTATAATCTATCACTTTTTAAGTGAACTAAAGTGGTGAACTACGATAATTATAATTGACACGGTCGATGACTCGATATGAAATGCATGTGTTGTTATGGCGATTTGGCAATGCATGCAACATATTAAAATAGATGCAAAGCAATAAAAATAAATTCCTAGTATGGCCTTCCTAAAATAGAAAATCAAATAATCTATTACATATTCGGAAACCAACTCCTTTGGTCCCTTGAATTTTCAAGTGGCACGCCTCCCAAGAACACCGTCTTCGTCATAACGACTTTCCGAATGGCACTGTCTTGAAGAAATTCCATAATTACAAATAATAAAAAAAAAATACAAAGCTATTCCTATTATACATTTGTAATATGAAAAACTAGTAAAAATAAAAGTGATACGAGATCACATTATATTACAACCGAATCAATATTCCTTTTCATTACGGGTAATATTGATTAAAACTAAGGCCATACTAAGATAAAATTACATAATTCAAAGTTATATAAATAAAAGATATTCAACAATTGAAATATACAGCATTATAATATGTATCTAACATGCCAAATTATGTGCCAAATCGCCCTATTTAACTTATATCAATTATATAACCCGGTTTTATGGAAATGCGTGATAATAACTTCTTAAAATCACAAATTAATACTTAAATTAAATTTAAGCTCAAGTTAATTATCCTAACACTCTTAGAACACAAAAACTAGTCATCACTAAATTTTTGACAATAATTCAACCTGATTTAGTTTTATGCTAATTTCTAACTGACCTTAAAATCATAACATTTATGGAATAAATCCAAATTAAATAACAATAATTTTGAATTTTGAATTTTGAATTTTTGAACATTATGGAATATTTACATGACGCTCATAATGTCAAAAATTATGGTTAAAATTTTCGAATTTAGTTTCGAGAAAATATAGTTGCAATTTGTCGGTTTTATCTCATAAAACATCTAAAGTACACAAAAATTAATCCAATAAATTTTACAAATTTGGATCTTATAAGAGGGATATTTATTCAACCTAAAATAATTTTATCATGCCATGTAATTCGTATTAACTATTTATGCTGAAATAGTCACTATTTATGCCATTTTTACACTAAAAATTCATAAATCATGCTAAATGAAGCCATTTCATCTCAAAATTTACATACATTGTGTAAATCTTGCATGTGACAACATATTAAAATATCATGGCCCATTTCGAAGTTTAACTATATTTAACCATTTTACCTCTTTTTAATCCATTTTTATCTCATAAAAATCATAAATCATGCAATATTAATCAAATTAATACGAGTTACATACAATAAGTAAAATATGCATATGAGGTCATATAAAAATTTTAAGGCCAGAAACTAAGTTTAACCATTTTTAGTCATTTAACCTCCATTTATACCATTTTTATTACATATAAATCATAAATCAAGAAATATTAATCACATTAATATCAAACAATGCATAAAATATTCATGTGAGGTCATACTAAAAAATCACGACCATTAGTAAAGGTTAACTTATTTTAGTGAATAAAAATTCATTTTACTCATAAAAATGTAATTATTTCACTAAAAAAACATTACAATGAGCAATAAAATACCATAAATAATAAAAATGACCTAAAAACATTTTAGGACCAGAATATATAACATGCATCATGATTTTGTGACTTAATCTAATTAATCACAAATTTTTAGCTTTATATGTTAACATTTTAACTCGGAAAAACAATAACCGATTATGCATGCAACATCCTATGCTCTGATTCCAATTGTTAGGTTCATATACATATTGTTAGACTCTTCTAATAGTGAACTAATTAACTTCTTAATTTGTGTTCTTTAGATCTAGTGCATGCATAACAAATAAGAGATTAATAAGGAAAAACAATGTCCCTTACATTGTAGAGTGGCTCGACAATAAGGGCACAAATAAGGTCACCTTCCTTATTTGTTCTTGAGCTATAATATGTTGGATGATCCTTCAAAATCGCAATGTAGAGATCCTCCTTTGATTGCACCCAAGACAAGTCCCTCAAAAATAATATACTAATTAACTAGATTAGTGTATTATTGTTCCTTAAAATAGATTCGAATATTATCACTATTACTACACTAGTAATCAAATATTTTTATGATATTAGATGAACAATTTCTTATTTTCTAAAACAAGTTTAGAGAGAAGTGGGAGAGAAGTATAAAAAATGCATGTAAGATTATTGAATGAATGAAAAATGAGAACATATTCTCATATGGAGGAGGAAGTGGCCAGG